>NW_026279268.1:0-12290 GCF_023373465.1 Oncorhynchus keta | reverse complement strand
GAAATATATCCACAGGTACACTTCCAATTAGCCTATCAGAAGCTTCTAAAGCCATGACACCATTTTCTGGAATTTTCCAAGCTGTTTAAAGGCACAGTCAACTTAGTGTATGTAAACCTCTGACCCACTGGAATTGTGATGCATTGAATTATAAGTGAAATAATCTGTTTGTAAACAATTGTTGGAAAAATTACTTGTGTCATGCACAAAGTAGATGTCTTAACAGACTTGTCAAAACTATAGTTTGTTAACAAGACATTTGTGGAGTGTTTGAAAAACGAGTTGTAATGACTCCAACCCTAGTAAATGTAAACTTCCGACTTCAACTGTATGTGCATGGTACGAATGTTTAAACAATATACTGTATGCTATGTGAATGACTAGATATGTGGTGTAATCAGATGTATGGCTGCTATGTACTGTATTTGCAATTGACCTCTAAACTTCAGCAGCAATATATTGAGAATGAGCTGTGGTCGCTTACTGAAACAGACGACTGGCATTCTTTTGGCCATGTTTGGTTTTGGTTTGTTTGCCCTACAAATTCATTTTCCTCAAATTACAAGAAGAAACAACAAATGGTCAGACAGCAATTCAACGTTTGCTGGAATTCTCTCTCACTCATACATGTCTATGCTTCGCATTTCAAAAGAGCTTTTTGGAGGAAAAGAGACTGCTTGGTCACTACAGGTACCTCTGGTTCCGCTTAACAACAGCCGATATGGGGGAGAAATCTTCCTGGCTCTTTTATTCCATTTGGGAACCACCAATTATAGATTGGCACAACATGTTAAATAAATCCAAACCACAAATTGAGCCCGTTTCAACGTGATTTTTTTACGATGGCATCAATATCAGAATGTTGTCTCAGTGGACCTACGCACAAAAACATGTTGATTCAATGTACAATTGTAAGGCAACCAGCTGCAATAGGATTGTGAGTTTTGCTCAACAACATTTCTGTTGAACAAACTAACAATCCTATTGCAGCTGGTAGCCTACCAATTTTAGGTTGAATCAACACGTTTTGTTCTACACTGTGGGTATAGCTGTGTGTGTGCGTGCGTTCGTGTCTGTGGGAGAGAGCGAAAGAGACTGTAGATGGTTATCTCAATAAACCACATATAGGGTCGGTTTAAGACTACTCCGTGTTTTATTTTCTCCTTCTCTCTATCTCTGTCTGTCCCAGATTGTTATGAGGACAATGGAGGGAATTACACAGGCAATTTATCCAAGACCAGATCAGGAATTCCCTGCGGACTCTGGGCAAATCATAGCAACAGGTACAGTAAACCTCATACATTACACACACTTACCAGCCACACACAACTGGAACTTACCTCTCAATCCATATTCACATGAGAAAAAGTAAAACTATGGGTTCAAGCAATGTATGGGAAGGTTTCGTTGACATTTTTTCAAATTGTCTGTCTTTTTCGATGAACTGTTTATTGACGAGGTATTTCCCGTTGCTTAGAGAAAATCCCCTTGTAAATGAATATATTTAAGCCGTGAAAACAAACAACGACAGGAAATCAGGGCCCCACCCGGGTCAGTTCTGGGCCTGCTATTATTTTTCTAGCTGACAGAGAGAAGCCTTGCACGGTGCTTCCAGAACTAGAACAAGCCACCCTGGAGGGTGTATAGTCTGCCCATCTCTCCACATCCGTGTGCCCCCATGCTAAAAGTACCATAGCTAACGTTGGCCCTGGCTGTTAGAAATGCTTAATTTAAAGGAATTTAAAAGCCAAAATGGCAGCGACAGATGGACATGTGCCAGAGCTGACCCGTGACCCCAGGAAGTGCTTACTCGGCCCGGCAGATCAAAGCCAATCAGCTTCCCTCCTGGGCCCGCAGCCAGCGAGTCTGCCCCTCGCACAAGGTCAAGGGGTCAGCGCAGAAAAATGGCGTAAAGGTTACAGCTTGTTTAACATTGGCGGGGTAGTGAAATTATCTTCACACTGGCTGACAAATCGGTTCCCCCTCTCCTCACATTGTGTTTGTCTCAGGGTACCAGTCAATCCTGATCCAAGCACTCCAACAAATTGATCACATCTAAAGATATTCCAATTATTTGAATGTATGAAACTGAAGGACTGGAATTGCTGTTTCAACAAGACTACCGAAGGCATCTGTTTAGGCTCGGTTTAGTCTATGTGCAGTGAAGTATACGACCAGATCTTGAGTCCACGTTTACAGTGTTTGGACTGTATCTTTGAGTTGAGTCTGTAGCTTCTTCCTTGTGATTGCTGGGATTGCATACTTTAATATTCCCCGGAGCACTCTCCACAAAACTGCTTTGCTTCCTTGTAAGGCCTCTGCATAGCTGGAACTCTGAGGATTCACTGCCCTGAAAGTAACAGCTGAGTCAAAGTTTCCAACCTGAATGCAGTTATGGCGTCAGACTTTTCCATGTGTATCTACAGTATGTGTCTCTGTGTGTGTGTCTACATACAGTATATGTGTATCTACAGTATGTGTCTCTGTGTGTATGTGTGTGAATCTACATACAGTATATGTGTATCTACAGTATGTGTCTCTGTGTGTATGTGTATCTACAGTATGTGTCTCTGTGTGTATGTGTGTCTACATACAGTATATGTGTATCTACAGTATGTGTCTCTGTGTGTATGTGTGCGTGTCTACATACAGTATATGTATCTACAGTATGTGTCTCTGTGTGTATGTGTGCCATGTCTACATACAGTATATGTGTATCTACAGTATGTGTCTCTGTGTGTGTGTCTCTGTGTCTACATACAGTATATGTGTATCTACAGTATGTGTCTCTGTGTGTATGTGTGAGTGTCTACATACAGTATATGTGTATCTACAGTATGTGTCTCTGTGTGTCTCTGTGTGTCTACATACAGTATATGTGTATCTACAGTATGTGTCTCTGTGTGTCTCTGTATAACTAGTGTATCTACATACAGTATATATAACTGTGTATCTACAGTATGTGTCTCTGTGTGTATGTGTGTGTGTCTACATACAGTATATGTGTATCTACAGTATGTGTCTCTGTGTGTATGTGTGAGTGTCTACATACAGTATATGTGTATCTACAGTATGTGTCTCTGTGTGTATGTGTGAGTGTCTACATACAGTATATGTGTATCTACAGTATGTGTCTCTGTGTGTATGTGTGCGTGTCTACATACAGTATATGTGTATCTACAGTATGTGTCTCTGTGTGTGTGTGTGTGTGTGTCTACAGTATGTGTCAGTATATATATGTGTATCTACAGTATGTGTCTCTGTGTGTATGTGTGTGTGTCTACATACAGTATATGTGTATCTACAGTATGTGTCTCTGTGTGTATGTGTGCGTGTCTACATACAGTATATGTGTATCTACAGTATGTGTCTCTGTGTGTATGTGTGTGTGTCTACATACAGTATATGTGTATCTACAGTATGTGTCTCTGTGTGTGTGTGTGTGTGTGTCTACATACAGTATATGTGTATCTACAGTATGTGTCTCTGTGTGTATGTGTGCCATGTGTCTACATACAGTATTTGTGTATCTACAGTATGTGTCTCTGTGTGTATGTGTGTGTGTCTACATACAGTATATGTGTATCTACAGTATGTGTCTCTGTGTGTGTGTGTGTGTGTAATATAGTCTACATACAGTATATGTGTATCTACAGTATGTGTCTCTGTGTGTATGTGTAATGTGTCTACATACAGTATATGTGTATCTACAGTATGTGTCTCTGTGTGTATGTGTGCGTGTCTACATACAGTATATGTGTATCTACAGTATGTGTCTCTGTGTGTATGTGTGTGTGTCTACATACAGTATATGTGTATCTACAGTATGTGTCTCTGTGTGTATGTGTGTGTGTCTACATACAGTATATGTGTATCTACAGTATGTGTCTCTGTGTGTGTGTGCGTGTCTACATACAGTATATGTGTATCTACAGTATGTGTCTCTGTGTGTATGTGTGTGTGTCTACATACAGTATATGTGTATCTACAGTATGTGTCTCTGTGTGTGTGTCTACATACAGTATATGTGTATCTACAGTATGTGTCTCTGTGTGTATGTGTGTGTCTACATACAGTATATGTGTATCTACAGTATGTGTCTCTGTGTGTATGTGTGTGTGTCTACATACAGTATATGTGTATCTACAGTATGTGTCTCTGTGTGTGTGTCTACATACAGTATATGTGTATCTACAGTATGTGTCTCTGTGTGTATGTGTGTGTGTCTACATACAGTATATGTGTATCTACAGTATGTGTCTCTGTGTGTGTGTCTACATACAGTATATGTGTATCTACAGTATGTGTCTCTGTGTGTATGTGTGTGTGTCTACATACAGTATATGTGTATCTACAGTATGTGTCTCTGTGTGTATGTATGTGTCTACATACAGTATATGTGTATCTACAGTATGTGTCTCTGTGTGTATGTGTGTGTGTCTACATACAGTATATGTGTATCTACAGTATGTGTCTCTGTGTGTATGTGTGCGTGTCTACATACAGTATATGTGTATCTACATACTCTGTATGTGTGTGTGTCTACATACAGTATATGTGTATCTACAGTATGTGTCTCTGTGTGTATGTGTGAGTGTCTACATACAGTATATGTGTATCTACAGTATGTGTCTCTGTGTGTATGTGTGAGTGTCTACATACAGTATATGTGTATCTACAGTATGTGTCTCTGTGTGTATGTGTGAGTGTCTACATACAGTATATGTGTATCTACAGTATGTGTCTCTGTGTGTATGTGTGCATGTCTACATACAGTATATGTGTATCTACAGTATGTGTCTCTGTGTGTATGTGTGAGTGTCTACATACAGTATATGTGTATCTACAGTATGTGTCTCTGTGTGTATGTGTGCAGTGTCTACATACAGTATATGTGTATCTACAGTATGTGTCTCTGTGTGTATGTGTGAGTGTCTACATACAGTATATGTGTATCTCCAGTATGTGTCTCTGTGTGTATGTGTGAGTGTCTGATACAGTATATGTGTATCTACAGTATGTGTCTCTGTGTGTATGTGTGAGTGTCTACATACAGTATATGTGTATCTACAGTATGTGTCTCTGTGTGTATGTGCACATCAGTACACAGTATGTGTCTCTGTGTGTATGTGTGCGTGTCTACATACAGTATATGTGTATCTACAGTATGTGTCTCTGTGTGTATGTGTGAGTGTCTACATACAGTATATGTGTATCTACAGTATGTGTCTCTGTGTGTATGTGTGCGTGTCTACATACAGTATATGTGTATCTACAGTATGTGTCTCTGTGTGTATGTGCTTATGCATGTGTCCTCATATATGTTGTGTTTTCCAGTGGAGAATCCAGTGTGGGTCTGGAGAGGAACCTGTGCAGGAATCCAGACCAGGATAAGCACGGTCCCTGGTGTCACACTACAGACCCCTCTATCCCATGGGACTACTGCAAGCTCAAACGCTGTAAGAATACAAAACACTGTCTTCATCCAATCCCTGTCTCATCCCCTATACACTCCTACATCTAACCTACATATACCTTACATCTACCCTACCCTTCATCCAACCTACATCGACCCTACATCTACCCTCAAGCGCTGTAAGAATACAAAACACAGTCTTCATCCAATCTCTGTCTCATCCCCAATACACTCCTACATCGACCCGACATGTCAAGTAATCAATAATGGAGATGGTTGAGTCAGCCATGCTCGTGTGGTGAGTAACATCGTCTTGTGTTTGCTCCCTGAGCTAGTGCCTAGGCTTTAGCTCAGACAGTTAAAATAGTAATGTCGTGCACGGGAGACCTGAGTTCCGACCAGTAGGTCTCATCAGCGGCCCAATCATCAGATGATGCTTCGTCTTCAGTTACTGAATGTCCTTTAAGAAAAGTCCAGTGAAAAGTCTAGCTACACTCATAACTCTGTGTTGTTCAATCAATCTTATGGGACATCAACACAGCAATTGATCGCAGTTCCATGAGTGTTACGTACGCCTCTAGGAAGAGGGAACACCCTGATACAACTCCACTCCCCGTGGAGTGAAAGAGGTATGGGACTGTAGGTGCGAGTAAGGATGACAAAGGCAGAGATCGGTACCATTTACAGGGAATTTATTCCATCGCACTGATATTTTTGGGAAAAGGGGCTGGCCGGAACCAAAGCAAAGAAAGTAAATGTCAAAGCCCCCCCTCTCTCCTATCTAACCGGTCTACCCACTACTAACCTAACTAGCACCACCTGGCGCACTAAGCCAAATTACAGGGGGTGGTCCGCCAAGGTCTTAACCTAGTGTGCATAGACAGAGTATATACTACGGGTATATGTATGCCCTCGAGCCTCTTGCCTAAGCACTCCCAAGGTGCCTTCCCCTTCCCCCCTGGGAACAAAAACTATTTCAATGATCAAAACCACTGCATCCTATTGGCACACACATACCTCAGAATCAGCAGCTACACAATACTTAACCAAACTCTGAGCAACAACTAACACAGAATTTACCCATCAGCTCCCCAGCAACAATCAACACAGGACACAATCAACACAGATCACAATCAACACAGGACACAATCAACACAGGACACAATCAACACAGGACACAATCAAAACAGGACACAATCAACACAGGACACAATCCTCTCCCTCAGCTCTATTCTCTCAGCAATCATCTTTCTTCTGAGCAAAAGAACACAGCCTTATATTGCTTCAGAAGGAGTCTGTATTTGAAGACAGCTGTTTCCTGACGAGGGGGCGGGGTCAGCTCTCCAATTAGCAATGGGGGCCGACCAATCAGCTGCTTGGGGGAATTTCAGGAAGCCATCCTGAAACACACACATACATACAAATACACAAACCACAACACAGAAACTGGGGAACATAACAATGAGTAAAACAGCTATCGCTTTGTTTGTGACGTTTCCATTGACGAGATTATTGCACATTTGTAACACTACAATGAATTACGTAGTCTAACGACTGAAATTTGTTGCAAAGCTTCACTTACTCACATCATTTGTTACAGTTATGTTATGGCTTAGTGCAGTGGTTTCACTTAGCTAGCTGGCACAGAATGGACACACTCTAACTCCCAACAGATGTCGAATCTCATCCAGACCGCTTTTATTATTTGCAAAACCATTCACTGATTCAGAGTTTAGTGATCTGTTTTTGTTGTACCCTATATCATCTTGGCGGACTGTAATCAGTTCACATTGATGGGGAGCTTTTTCAAGTGGCCTCGCGGTTATATCTCTGTAATGTAAACATGTCGATCCGTGAAGTTTTTGGGAGCTTGACTGGAGGAAATATATTTGCTGTGGGTTCAATTCAATATAGCCGCCCAACTGCAATGCAGATAGATGCAGAGATAATTTGAGCTAGGACTAAAAGGTAGGAATAGTTTTGAAGATGGGAGTTGAGGTTGCGTGCTTTGTATGTTAATGTAGAGTGGGTTCATGTGAAATATGTCATGTCCTGTCTTTGTGGTCCGTGTGTTGAATTGTTGAATTGTTTTGTTTCAGGTGATAAGTCTCCGAACATCTCTGCCCACCCAAGAAGTGAGTGTCATATTAATGTAGCATTCTCTTGCTTACTATTCACCTTCTCTCGCTCTCTTTCTCTCTTTCTCTCTCTCTTTCTCTCTTTCTCTCTTTCTCTCTTTCTCTCTCTCTTTGTATATCTCCCTCTATTCCTAACTTTCTCTTATAGCTGTACAGTTTATTTATTACCAGGGTTCATGCTTGGCTGGATAACTGATCACTCCCGCTGACGTTCAATGTACTGGACCAAGTATACTCTCTTCTTTAGTAATAATAGAAAGTTCAAATATTTCCCCAGAGTCTAACCCAGATGAATTGTCTTCTCTCTTACCCCAAGGCATCTCTCTCGTGTCTAAGACATCCTGCTTCATTCACAAGACCACCCGGATCGTTGGAGGGGCCCAGGTCCACAAGGCTAAGGATGGTAGCTGGGTTGTCAGCATCCAGAAAGGGTAAGAGCCCTCCTCTACACAGAAACACCACCGCTGAATGCACAGGAACACCCCTACTGAATGCACAGGAACCCCACAACTGAATGCACAGGAACATCACTACTGAATGCACAAGAACACCACTACGGAATGCGTGACTAACCTGGGTTTGAACCCATGTCTCTTGCGCAGGACAGTGTTAGCCAATAGAGCTAAAAGGCATTAGCTATAGGAGCTAACGTGTCTTAGGTTAGCCAGCTGAGCTGAAGTCTTGGCATTGAGGTCTCAGGCCAAGTGACTCATCACATAAGCATGGTACACCTAGTTTGAGTCTTCTGTCGGTTTGCAAGTAAAACAAGTGCTCCTGCTTTATCATTTTACGCTAAACATTTTTCAGCAAAGTGCCATTTTGTTATTGCTCTGAAGATGAAGTCCTTAAAGTGTATTAGTTTTGGCAGCCCTATGTTTGTGTTAGAACACAGCTGTACACTCTTAGAAAAAAAGGGTTCCAAAAGGTTCTTCAGCTGTCCCCGTAGGAGCACCCTTTTTGGTCCCAGGTACAACCCCTTTGGGTTCCATGTAGAACCCTCTGTGGAAAGGGTTCTACATGGAACCCATAAGATTCTACCCTGAACCAAAAGTGTTCTACCTGGAACCAAAAAGCGTTCTGCTTCTGAAGAACCCTTTTTAGGTTTTTAGATGGCACCTTTTTTTTCTAAGAGTTTAGTGAACTTTGTGGTATGAAAGACTGAACATGTCCATGTGTTGTATGTGCTGTATCTGCATCCTTCTGTTCAAAGACAAATAGAGGAAGACATGAATATAAAAACATTGATGGAAGTTGAAGACTCATGTAACATAGGCATGTTAAACTCGGACACTTGAAAAGAAAATGAAATGATAACAAAAATAAACCACAGAGACAAAATGATTGGCTGCTGAGCATATGCATTCTTCCATGTTCAAACTACCCATGTTACCGGATACTTCAACATCAGTCAATATAGTTCTGGTACTGGTTTTATTCGCTTTTGCTCTGGAACCCTTTTCCACCTCTCATTACTTAAAGTTAAACTCTATGTCAGTGGTGACCAACCTTTTTGAGCCGAGATCACTTTCTGAGTCAAAATGCAGGCTGAGATCTACCCCTCAGATTCAGTTTTAAATTTGACTTTAAAAAACAAAACCCTATTCAACGTGAACCTATTAAAAACAGTCCAAGGAATGCCTTGGAGATCGACCAGTCCAGGGCGAATTGACCATCTGGCAATTCTGGCAAATGCCACATGGGCTGAACCAGTTTTTGGTCGAAATGGACACATATTATCAAAAATAAAAACAGAAAAAGTGACATGGCCATCGGCCCATGGGCCTGTTTAAAGATTTTTGTGCAATTTATTTTTATACAGTGGCCCTTTACCAAGATGGGCCAGCCCGGTTTCTGATTGGCTGTGCTACGGTCACAGAAACTCACATTCAAAGTCAAACGCGCATCAACAAAGAGACCTGCTCCTCCCGGGTGAACATGTAGGTGTTTGCCTTAGCACTACCAACTCATCATAAAACTGTGACTATTTGAACCAGCTGTGCAAAAACCAAAAATTGTGTTAACTAACCTCCAGACGACTTTCAATGCATTCAACTCTCATTCCGTGGCCTCCAACTGCTCTTAAAAGCAAGTAAAACTCAATGCATGCTATTCAACCGATCACTGCCCGCACCTGCTCGCCCGTCCAGCATGACTACTCTGGACGGCTCTGACTTAGAATATGTGGACAACTACAAATACCTAGGTGTCTGGCTAGACTGTAAACTTCCAGACTCACATTAAGCATCTCCAATCCAAAATTAAATCTAGAATTGGCTTCCTATATCGCAACAAAGCATCCTTCACTCATGCTGCCAAACATACCCTCGTAAAACTGACCATCCTACCGATCCTCGACTTCGAGATGTCATCTATAAAATAGCCCCCAACACTCTACTCAACTGGATGCGGTCTGTCACAGTGCCCATCCGTTTTGTCACCAAAGCCCCATACACTACCCACCATTGCGACCTGTACGCTCTCGTTGGTTGGCCCTCGCTTCATATTCGTCGCCAAACCCACTGGCTGAGGTTATCTACAAGTCTCTGCTAGGTAAAGCCCTGCCATATCTCAGCTCACTGGTCACCATAGCAGCACCCACTCATAGCACGCGCTCCAGCAAGTATATCTCACTGGTCACCCAAAGCCAGTTCCTCCTTTGGTCGTCTTTCCTTCCAGTTCTCTGCTGCCAATGACTGGAACGAACTCCAAAAATCTCTGGGAAGCTGGAGACTCATATCTCCCTCACTAGCTTTAGGCACCAGCTGTCAGAGCAGCTCACAGATCACTGCACCTGTACATAGCCCATCTGTAAACAGCCCATCTATCTACCTACCTCATCCCCATACAGTATTTATTTATTTATCCTGCTCCTTTGCACCCCAGTATCTCTACTTGCACATTCATCTTCTGCACATCTACCATTCCAGTGTTTAATTGCTATATTGTAATTACTTCACCACTATGGCCTATTTATTGCCTTAACTCCCTTAACTTACCTCATTTGCACTCACTGTATATAGACTTTTTGTTTTCTTTTGTTCTACTGTATTATTGACTGTATGTTTTGTTTATTCCATGTGTATCTGTGTTGTTGTATGTGTCGGGTACTTTACACTTTATCTTGGCCAGGTCACAGTTGCAAATGAAAACTTGTTCTCCAACTAGCCTACCTGGTTAAATAAGGTCAAATAAAAAATTAAGCAACATCTCAAGACATCAGTCGGGAAGTTAAAGCTTGAGTTTTGCAAATGGGTCTGCAAATGAACAACAATGACCCCAAGCATACTTCCAAAGCTGTGGCAAAATGGCTTAATAAGGACCACAAAGTCAAGGTATTGGGTGGCCATCACAAAGCCCTGAGCTCAATCCTATAGAAAATATGTGGGCAGAACTGAAAGCGTGTGCGAGCAAGGAGGCCTTACAAACCTGACTCAGTTTCACCAGTTCTGTCAGGAGGAATGGGCCCAAAATTCATCAACTTACTGTGGGAAGCTTGTGGAAGGCTATCAAACGTTTAACCCAAGTTAAACAATTTAAAGAACAATGCTACCAAATACTAATTAGTGTATGTAAACTTCTGACCCACTGGGAATGTGATGATAGAAATAAAAGCTGAAAAAAATAATTCTCTCTAAAGTGGTGATCTAACTGATCTAAGACAGCAAATTGTTACTAGGGTAAAATGTCAGGAATTGTGAAAAACTGAGTTTAAATGTATTTGGCTGAGGTGTATGTAAACTTCTGACTTCAACTGTATGTGTCAGCACTACTGCCTGTGTCTAAGTCAGGTGTAGGGGTATGGTGTGTTTTTGTATAGCTGGTGGCCCGCCGGGGAGGGGCTGAGTTGGTGACATGCGCAGTGATGTGGGCTGGTGTAGATAAAATACCAGAGACTAATTCTTGTTCATGTCGGCCCTGGACCTGTCGATCACGATCAACCTTTTGGTGATCTCTGCTCTGTGTTTATGCCAACTTTTTCTATTGGTGCCATGCAGGATAGCAGACCATCTACTCCTCACTGAGTTTCGTCCCAAATCATAGCCTATTGCATCTGCGGCCAAGAGTCCTATTGACCTAATCAAAGGTAGTGCACTAAATAGGGAATGGGGTGCTGTTTGAGACAGATCCATACACATTATGAAAGAATGTCCAGATGTTGAGGAGGACCTGAGTTTGACTGTATGACTTGACATGGATGGAAGAGGGCGGCAGACAGCCTAGCAGTTAGAGCGATTGGGCCGGTAACCGAAAGGTCAAGGTGGAAAATCTGTCTGTGTCATTAAGCAAGGCACCTAACCCTAATTTCTCTTGGGTGCTTTACTCCTTTGACTGACCCTGTAAAACAACACATTTCACTGCACCTGTGTGACTGTAAAACATATTTATTTTCTGTATTTTTTATTAAGAGTTGGATACAGTACAAACAGCGTCTATAGAGCATGGGACTAAGCTCATCATGATGTCCTGTTCCCTACCCAGGAACACTCACTGGTGCGGGGGCTCGCTGATCCGAGAGGAATGGGTGCTGACGGATCAACAGTGCTTCTCCTCCTGGTAATCTCTCCATCCATCTTTTTCTCACTTTCTTTTTTCCCTCATTCAAAGCAGAGGTGAGAGACAGTAGGAGGCATAGGGAGAAGAAGAGAGAGAGGAGAGAGACAGTAGGAGGCATAGGGAGAAGAAGAGAGAGAGGAGAGAGACAGTAGGAGGCATAGGGAGAAGAAGAGAGAGAGGAG
>NW_026279267.1:0-7627 GCF_023373465.1 Oncorhynchus keta | reverse complement strand
ACTGTTAACATGACTTAATGTTTTAGAGTACTGTTAACATGACTTAATGTTTTAGAGTACTGTTAACATGACTTAATGTTTTAGAGTACTGTTAACATGACTTAATGTTTTAGAGTACTGTTAACATGACTTAATGTTTTAGAGTACTGTTAACATGACTTAATGTTTTAGAGTACTGTTAACATGACTTCAATGTTTTAGAGTACTGTTAACATGACTTAATGTTTTAGAGTACTGTTAACATGACTTAATGTTTTAGAGTACTGTTAACATGACTTAATGTTTTAGAGTACTGTTAACATGACTTAATGTTTTAGAGTACTGTTAACATGACTTAATGTTTTAGAGTACTGTTAACATGACTTAATGTTTTAGAGTACTGTTAACATGACTTAATGTTTTAGAGTACTGTTAACATGACTTAATATTTTAGAGTGCTGTTAACATGACTTAATGTTTTAGAGTACTGTTAACATGACTTAATGTTTTAGAGTACTGTTAACATGACTTAATGTTTTAGAGTACTGTTAACATGACTTAATGTTTTAGAGTACTGTTAACATGACTTTATGTTTTAGAGTACTGTTAACATGACTTAATGTTTTAGAGTACTGTTAACATGACTTAATGTTTTAGAGTACTGTTAACATGACTTAATGTTTTAGAGTACTGTTAACATGACTTAATGTTTTAGAGTACTGTTAACATGACTTAATGTTTTAGAGTACTGTTAACATGACTTAATGTTTTAGAGTACTGTTAACATGACTTAATGTTTTAGTGTACTGTTAACATGACTTAATGTTTTAGTGTACTGTTAACATGACTTAATGTTTTAGTGTACTGTTAACATGACTTAATGTTTTAGAGTACTGTTAACATGACTTAATGTTTTAGAGTACTGTTAACATGACTTAATGTTTTAGAGTACTGTTAACATGACTTAATGTTTTAGAGTACTGTTAACATGACTTAATGTTTTAGAGTACTGTTAACATTACTTAATGTTTTAGAGTACTGTTAACATGACTTAATGTTTTAGAGTACTGTTAACATGACTTAATGTTTTAGTGTACTGTTAACATGACTTAATGTTTTAGAGTACTGTTAACATGACTTAATGTTTTAGAGTACTGTTAACATGACTTCATGTTTTAGAGTACTGTTAACATGACTTCATGTTTTAGAGTACTGTTAACATGAGGTTATTGAGTTAACATGACTTAATGTTTTAGAGTACTGTTAACATGACTTAATGTTTTAGAGTACTGTTAACATGACTTAATGTTTTAGAGTACTGTTAACATGACTTAATGTTTTAGAGTACTGTTAACATGACTTAATGTTTTAGAGTACTGTTAACATGACTTAATGTTTTAGAGTACTGTTAACATGACTTAATGTTTTAGAGTACTGTTAACATGACTTAATGTTTTAGAGTACTGTTAACATGAGGTTATTGAGTTAACATGACTTAATGTTTTAGAGTACTGTTAACATGACTTAATGTTTTAGAGTACTGTTAACATGACTTAATGTTTTAGAGTACTGTTAACATGACTTAATGTTTTAGTGTACTGTTAACATGACTTAATGTTTTAGTGTACTGTTAACATGAGGCTAGAGGAATGAGCCCTGTGTTAAACAATAATTGTTACTGCTAGAGGAATGAGCCTCTGTGTTCAACAAGGACGGGTTAATGTTAGAGGAAATGAGCCCTGTGTTCAACAAGGACTGGTTATCATAGGAGGAATGAGCCCTGTGTTCAACAAGGACGGGTTACTGCTAGAGGAATGAGCCCTGTGTCTAACAAGGACTGGTTACTGCTAGAGGAATGAGCCCTGTGTTCAACAAGGACCGGGTTACTGCTAGATGAATGGGCCCTGTGTCTAACAAGGACTGGTTACTGCTAGAGGAATGAGCCCTGTGTTCAACAAGTACTGGTTACTGCTAGAGGAATGAGCCCTGTGTCTTGGCCAAGGACTTCACTACTGCAAGAAGTATGAGCCTGTGTTCAACAAGAACTGGAAGTTACTGCTAGAGGAAATTTGCTCTCCTGTGTCAACAAGGACTGGTTACTGCCAGAGGAATGAGCCCTGTGTTCAACAAGGACTGGTTACTGCAAGAGGAATGAGCCCTGTGTTCAACAAGTACTGGTTACTTGCTAGATGAATGAGCCCTGTGTTCAACAAGGACTGGTTACTGCCAGAGGAATGAGCCCTGTGTTCAACAAGGACTGGTTACTGCCAGATGAATGAGCCCTGTGTTCAACAAGGACTGGTTACTGCAAGAGGAATGAGCCCTGTGTTCAACAAGGACTGGTTACTGCGAGAGTGAAGATTATCTTATATTAAAGTAGAAGATATCTTATATTTGAAACAGATACTAGTGAAGGTTAAACATTAAAGTAGAAGAGATCTTATATTTGTAATGTTCACTGCGTGTTTTCAGGTAACTGACAGAAAACCTTCCACCTGGAACAACTGATGCTCGTTCGTCCTTGCATCCCACAGATGTTACCATAACAACTGATGCTCGTCGTCCTCGCATCCCACAGATGTTACCATAACAACTGATGCTCGTTCGTCTCGCATCCCACAGATGTTGCCATAACAACTGATGCTCGCTCGTCCTCGCATCCCACAGATGTTCATAACAACTGATGCTCGTTCGTCCGGCATCCCACAGATGCTGCCATAACAACTGAT
Source organism: Oncorhynchus keta (assembly GCF_023373465.1). NCBI lineage: Eukaryota > Metazoa > Chordata > Actinopteri > Salmoniformes > Salmonidae > Oncorhynchus > Oncorhynchus keta. Next base: position 4,919 of record NW_026279267.1, on the reverse strand, counting down.
GCTCGTTGGTCCTCGCATCCCACAGATGTTACCATAACAACCGATGCTCGTTCGTCCGCATCCCACAGATGTTACCATAACAACCGGATGCTCGTCGTCCTCGCATCCCACAGATGTTACCATAACAACTGATGCCTGTTCGTCCTCGCATCCCACAGATGCTACCATAACAACTGATGCTCGCTCGTCCTCGCATCCCACAGATGTTGCCATGAACTGATGCTCCCTCGTTCGTCCTCGCATCCTACAGATGTTACCATAACAACCGATGCTCGTTCGTCCTCGCATCCTACAGATGTTACTATAACAACTGATGCTCGCTCGTCCTCGCATCCCACAGATGTTCATAACAACCGGGATGCTCGCTCGTCCGCATCCCACAGATGTTACCATAACAACTGATGCCTCGTTCGTCCTCGCATCCCACAGATGTTACCATAACAACTGATGTTTAGTCCTCGCATCCCACAGATGTTACCATAACAACTGATGCTCGTTCGTCCTCGCATCCCACAGATGTTACCATAACAACCGATGCTCGTTCGTCCTCGCATCCCACAGATGTTACCATAACAACCGATGCTCGTTCGTCTCGCATCCCACAGATGTTACCATAACAACTGATGCTCGCTCGTCCGCATCCCACCAGATGTTACCATAACAACTGGGATGTTTAGTCCTCGCATCCCACAGATGTTACCATAACAACCGATGCTCGCTCGTCCTCGCATCCCACAGATGTTACCATAATCAACTGATGCTCGCTCGTCCTCGCATCCCACAGATGTTACCATAACAACTGATGTATCGCCGTCAAGAGATCACAGCTGTTTCGCCTGCTGTTTGTTTAACACGTGTCCATTATATTAAAGGGCCTTTGGGAGGAAGGCAGTGATTTGTTTAATGGCTGATGGTTAAAATGTGAATGACCCCCTTCAACACCTGACCTGTCATCTGCTGCTATGGACACACACACACACACACACACGCACACACGCACACGCACACGCCACCAAACGAGACACACAATAATAAACATTGGCTATTACACAGAATAATAATGGTAAATATTAATATACACACACACACACACAGACACACACACACACACACACACACACATTCCCCCGGAAGGGAATAGACCTGCAACGCCGGAACCACTTAGGCTATCATATTCTTAGTCCCAAAATGGCACCCTATTCCCTACATAGTGCACTACATTAGACCAGGTCCTATGGTACTCCTATTCTCTACATAGTGCACTACATTAGACCAGGTCCTATGGTACCCTATTCCCTACTAAAGTGCACGTTCTTGACCAGAGCCCTATAGGGCCCTAATGAGTGTCATAATTCAGCCAGCTATTACCCCGCCCCTCTGCCCTAAGGTGGGTGTATGTGTGTGTGTTTATTCCTGTGTGTGTGTGTGTGTATATGTGTGTGTGTGTGTGTGTGTGTGTGTGTGTGTGTGTGTGTGTGTGTGTGTGTGTGTGTGTGTGTGTGTGTGTGTGTGTGTTCTCTCTGATCTTCGTGTTTCCAGAAGACCAGTGATTCTACCACAGACATGACCACAGGTCGCCATCTAAGGTCCGAGCCGCTTCCTGATTCATGAATCCCAGACTGGCCCGTTTAATGTCCTGAAAACAGCAGGACTCTGTGGGGCTTCAGCTGTTTCCATCTCAGAAAACTAGAACTAAGATATTGCGTAATAAAAGCAAGTGCGTTAATAACTCATCAAATGCATTTAGTCGCGCTACTCAAACATCTCCAACGGTCAGCGGAAATCAAATCGAAAAGTTCTAACTTCGATCTTCATAAGTTTTCTAAGGACTTAATGTTTTAGAGTACTGTTAACATGACTTAATGTTTTAGAGTACTGTTAACATGACTTAATGTTTTAGAGTACTGTTAACTTAATGTTTTAGAGTACTCAGCACATGACTTAATGTTTTAGAGTACTGTTAACATGACTTAATGGTTTTAGAGTACTGTTAACATGACTTAATGTTTTAGGAGTACTGTTAACATGACTTAATGTTTTAGAGTGCTGTTAACATGACTTAATGTTTTAGAGTACTGTTAACATGACTTCATGTTTTAGGGAGTGCTGTTAACATGACTTAATGTTTTAGAGTACTGTTAACATGACTTAATGTTTTAGAGTACTGTTAACATGACTTAATGTTTTAGAGTACTGTTAACATGACTTAATGTTTTAGAGTACTGTTAACATTACTTAATATTTTAGAGTACTGTTAACATGACTTAATGTTTTAGAGTACATGACTTAACAGCACTGTTAACATGACTTAATATTTTAGAGTACTGTTAACATGACTTAATGTTTAGAGTACCAATATGACTTAATGTTTTACTGTTAACATGACTTAATGTTTTAGGGAGTACTGTTGGACATGACTTAATGTTTTAGAGTACTGTTAACATGACTTAATGTTTTAGAGTACTGTTAACATGACTTAATGTTTTAGAGTACTGTTAACATGACTTAATGTTTTAGAACATGACTTACTGTTAACATGAACATGAATGTTTTAGAGTACTGTTAACATGACTTAATGTTTTAGTGTACTGTTACTGACTTAACATGACTTAATGTTTTAGTGTACTGTTACTGTTTTGAACATGACTTAATGTTTTAGAGTACTGTTAACATGACTTAATGTTTTAGAGTACTGTTAACATGACTTAATGTTTTAGGAGTACTGTTAACATGACTTAATGTTTTAGAGTACTGTTAACATGACTTAATGTTTTAGAGTACTGTTAACATGACTTAATGTTTTAGAGGTACTGTTAACATGACTTAATGTTTTAGTGTACTGTTAACATGACTTAATGTTTTAGAGTTTTACTGTTAACATGACTTAATGTTTTTAGAGTACTGTTAACATGACTTAATGTTTTAGAGTACTGTTAACATGACTTAATGTTTTAGAGTACTGTTAACATGACTTAATGTTTTAGAGTACTGTTAACATGACTTAATGTTTTAGAGTACTGTTAACATGACTTAATGTTTTAGAGTACTGTTAACATGACTTAATGTTTTAGAGTACCGTTAACATGACTTAATGTTTGACTTATGTGTACTGTTAACACAGACTTAATGGAGTACTGTAGAGTTTTAGAGTACTGTTAACATGACTTCAATGTTTTAGAGTACTGTTAACATGACTTAATGTTTTAGAGTACTGTTAACATGACTTCATGTTTTAGAGTACTGTTAACATGACTTAATGTTTTAGAGTACTGTTAACATGACTTAATGTTTTAGAGTACTGTTAACATGACTTAACAAGCTCAGAGTAGCAATTGTTAACATGACTTAATGTTTTAGAGTACTGTTAACATGACTTAGAGTACTGTTAACATGACTTCATAGAGTACTGTTAACATGACTTAATGTTTTAGAGTACTGTTAACATGACTTAATGTTTTAGAGTACTGTTAACATGACTTCATGTTTTAGGAGTGCTGTTAACATGACTTAATGTTTTAGAGTACTGTTAACATGACTTAATGTTTTAGAGTACTGTTAACATGACTTAATGTTTTAGAGTACTGTTAACATGACTTAATGTTTTAGAGTACTGTTAACATGACTTAATGTTTTAGAGTACTGTTAACATGACTTAATGTTTTAGAGTACTGTTAACATGACTTAATGTTTTAGTGTACTGTTAACATGACTTAATGTTTTAGTGTACTGTTAACATGACTTAATGTTTTAGAGTACTGTTAACATGACTGTTTTAGAGTACTGTTAACATGACTTTTTTTAGAGTACTGTTAACATGACTTAATGTTTTATACTGTTAACATGACTTTAATGTTTTAGAGTACTGTTAACATGACTTAATGTTTTAGAGTACTGTTAACATGGATCAATGTTTTAGAGTACTGTTAACATGACTTAATGTTTTAGAGTACTGTTAACATGACTTAATGTTTTAGAGTACTGTTAACATGACTTAATGTTTTAGAGTACTGTTAACATGACTTAATGTTTTAGAGTACTGTTAACATGACTTAATGTTTTAGAGTACTGTTAACATGACTTAATGTTTTAGAGTACTGTTAACATGACTTAATGTTTTAGAGTACTGTTAACATGACTTAATGTTTTAGAGTACTGTTAACATGACTTAATGTTTTAGAGTACTGTTAACATGACTTAATGTTTTAGAGTACTGTTAACATGACTTAATGTTTTAGAGTACTGTTAACATGACTTAATGTTTTAGAGTACTGTTAACATGACTTAATGTTTTAGAGTACTGTTAACATGACTTAATGTTTTAGAGTACTGTTAACATGACTTAATGTTTTAGAGTACTGTTAACATGACTTAATGTTTTAGAGTACTGTTAACATGACTTAATGTTTTAGAGTACTGTTAACATGACTTAATGTTTTAGAGTACTGTTAACATGACTTAATGTTTTAGAGTACTGTTAACATGACTTAATGTTTTAGAGTACTGTTAACATGACTTAATGTTTTAGAGTACTGTTAACATGACTTAATGTTTTAGAGTACTGTTAACATGACTTAATGTTTTAGAGTACTGTTAACATGACTTAATGTTTTAGAGTACTGTTAACATGACTTAATGTTTTAGAGTACTGTTAACATGACTTAATGTTTTAGAGTACTGTTAACATGACTTAATGTTTTAGAGTACTGTTAACATGACTTAATGTTTTAGAGTACTGTTAACATGACTTAATGTTTTAGAGTACTGTTAACATGACTTAATGTTTTAGAGTACTGTTAACATGACTTCATGTTTTAGAGTACTGTTAACATGACTTAATGTTTTAGAGTACTGTTAACATGACTTAATGTTTTAGAGTACTGTTAACATGACTTGATGTTTTGAGAGTACTGTTAACATGA
>NW_026279266.1:0-25572 GCF_023373465.1 Oncorhynchus keta | reverse complement strand
TGCGAAAGTATTCGGCCCCCTTGACCTTTGCGACCTTTTGCCACATTTCAGGCTTCAAACATAAAGATATAAAACTGTATTTTTTGTGAATAATCAACAACAAGTGGGACACAATCATGAAGTGGAACGACATTTATTGGATATTTCAAACTTTTTTAACAAATCAAAACTGAACTGTACTGGTTGGTACGGGTTGAACCTGGAGTCGGGCAGGGGTGTCCTTTCTGTGTAATGAGAGAAACTGTGATTCATGTGTTTTCTGTGTGCGCTGGGGTTAATGTCATTCACGTCTTTGTTGGAATGACTGTGTGACAGGTTGGGGGTGGTTTTTACTGTTGGGATGTTTATAATGAGGTACAGGTATTCAAATAAGGAGAAGGCCAAAATGTGTTTTGTTGAATTTTCTGTTTGCTCAGGCAAAGTTGGCTATTTGGATAACAAGGAGGAACAGGGTCAACGGTGAGGGGGAACCAGATCCTTTAATATTGTTTAATGTGATGGTCTCTGTGCACCTTAGGGTACAATTTGAGTTCTATTAAATGATGAAAAGCGTGGAGATGTTTCAGGAGATATGGTGCGTTGGGGGAGCTGTCTGTATAGCTGGGGAAGATGTTTTGGATATACGGTTGTAGGAGTGGGTATTGTTTTGGGTATTGTGATGTTGGTTTGTATCGTGTGGTAGAGGGAAAGGGGAGTATGGTACATGTATGCAGTACTGGATATATTTTGGTGTTTATTTTTAAGGGGGTGAGGTTTTTTTAAATGAAATGAGTGTTTCTGTAAAGAAAGACAAAAGTTTCTCTCTCACACACACACACACACATACACACACACACACACACACACACACACACACACACACACACACACACACACACACACACACACACACACACACACACACACACACACACACACACACACACACACACACACACACACACACACACACACACACACACACACACCCTGGCCTGATGACTCCTTGCTGTTCCCAGTCCACCTGGTCATGCTACCGATCTGCCTGTGGCTATGGAACCCTGACCTTTCACCGGACTTGTCCCAGACCTGCTGTTTTCAACTCTCTAGAGACAGCAGGAGCGGCTATGAAAAGCCAACTGACATTTACTCCTGAGGTGCTGACCTGTTTAAACCTCTACAACTACTGTGATTATTGTTATTTGACCCTGCTGGTCATCTATGAACATTTGAACATCTTGGCCATGTTCTGTTATAATCTCCACCCAGCACAGCCAGAAGAGGACTGGCCACCCCTCAGAGCCTGGTTCCTCTCTAGGTTTCTTCCTAGGTTTTGGCCTTTCTAGGTGAGTTTTTCCTAGCCACCGTGCTTCTACACCTGCATTGCTTGCTGTTTTGGGGGTTTTAGGCTGGGTTTCTGTACAGCACTTTGCGACATCAGATGATGTAAAAAAAAAAGGGGCTTCATAAATACAGTTGATTGATTGGTTAAATGGACATGCCATAGTAGATATCATTGGTTAATTTTGACACTAGTAGTTTGTAACTTTAGCCTAAACGGTGTTATTAGTGTTCACCACAAGGTAACTAACGCTGCTTCAGGCTCTGATTACAACGATTCCTTGGTTACGGACATTAAAGATTTTCTGCCAAGTGTTAAGTGGACTCTCGCAGGAATATAATTTGCTATAAATCGCTATCACATAATATCGTCCAAATAGAGATACGAGATAACCTGGCACAACAATGTCCTCTCCGACAGAGAATGCAGTGTCATAGTGTTGATTTATTATCCCATACGGCCAATCGACTGATTGGTGTAGATTCTGTCCAACTAAATTCTAGATCAAAGGTCACACATGCTTGTGAATTATTGGGTAACACTTAGCCTGCATGCATAATGTGTTCTAACCTTTCAGAGGCAATAAAGGAGTTTGTCAATGTATTTAAAAAAATAGAAATGTATTGTATCACAGTATGGCATGTCTCTCTCTGCGTTAAATAAAATACTGCAACAACAAAAAAAGAGAATTAAATGTACATTAATCACATATTTTGTCCTGTAATACCTGTCAAAAAACTGGCTAAAAATTATTTTAATTTTATTTTTAATTTTTATTTATATATATGAGAAGGTATGAGACGGGCCCTTTCAAGTGTACTGCCAAACTATGAGGAGATCCTTTCTCCTTTCTACAGACACTATTTGTCTGCCACCAGAAAAAGCACTAGAATTTACTGACGTTACGCTCCCCTTTCAAACACAAGCTGACAAACAATGAACAGTCAATCAGATTCAAATAGAATAGAATTGTAAATTAGTCACATGCGCCGAAGACAACAGGTGTATTCTCACCGTGAAATGCTGAATACAACAGGTGTAGTAGACCTTACAGTGAAATGCTGAATACAACAGGTGTAGGCGACCTCACAGTGAAATGCTGAATACAAATAGGTGTATATCGATAGTGAAATGCTGAATACAATATAGCGTGTAGTAGACCTCACAGTGAAAATGCTGAATACAACAGGTGTAGTAGACGGCACAGTGAAATGCGGAATACAACAGGCGAGTATAGACCTCGGCAGTGAAACAGTTGAATACAACATATAGACCTCACAGTGAAATGCTGAATACAACAGGTGTAGTAGACCTTACAGTGAAATGCTGAAGATTTATGGCAGGTGTAGTAGACCTTATAGTGAAATGCTGAATACAACAGGTGTAGGACCTCGGCAGTGAAATGCTGGAATACAACAGGTGTAGTAGACCTCACAGTGAAATGCTGAATACAACAGGTGTAGTAGACCTCACAGTGAAATGCTGAATACAACAGGTATAGTAGACCTCACAGTGAAATGCTGAATACAACAGGTGTAGTAGACCTTACAGTGAAATGCTGAATACAACAGGTGTAGTAGACCTTACAGTGAAATGCTGAATACAACAGGTGTAGTAGACCTTATAGTGAAAATGCTGAATACAACAGGTGTAGTAGACCTCACAGTGAAATGCTGAATACAACAGGTGTAGTAGACCTCACAGTGAAATGCTGAATACAACAGGTGTAGTAGACCTCACAGTGAAATGCTGAATACAACAGGTATAGTAGACCTCACAGTGAAATGCTGAATACAACAGGTGTAGTAGACCTTACAGTGAAATGCTGAATACAACAGGTGTAGTAGACCTCACAGTGAAATGCTGAATACAACAGGTATAGTAGACCTCACAGTGAAATGCTGAATACAACAGGTGGCGTAGATACAGGAAATGCGATACAACAGGCGGCGTAGACCGGCGGCGGCGATGCTGAATACAACAGGTGGCGTAGACCACAGTGAAATGCTGAATACAACGGTGTAGTAGACGGCGGCGGCTGAATACAACAGGTGTAGTAGACCTCACAGTGAAATGCTGAATACAACAGGCAGTAGACCTTTACAGTGAAATGCTGAATGGCGGTGTAGTAGACCGGCGAAATGTTGAATACGGCGGCGTAGATAGCGATTCAGCGGCGGCGGCGATGGCGGCGCATGTAACGGGGCGGCGCTAGACCTCGACAGAAATGATCTGAATACAACAGGTGTAGTAGACCTACAGAAATGCTGAATACAACAGGCAGGCGGCGGCGATAGTGAAATGCTGAATACAACAGCGGCGGCGAGGCGGCGGCGGTGAAATGCTGAATACAACAGGTGTAGTAGACTTTGGCGGCGGAAATGCTGAATACAACAACAGGTGGCGGCGACCTGGCGATGCAGCGGCGGCGAATACAACGGCGGTGACCTTATAGTGAAATGCCGAATACAACGGCGGCTCTCGACCGGGACGTGAGGCGGCGGGTGGTGGTGGTGGGTGGTGGTGGTGAGGTGGTGGTGGTGGTGGTGAGGTGGTGGTGGTGAGTGGTGGTGGCGGGTGGTGGTGAGGTGGTCAGCGGCGTTGGTGAGTGGTGGTGGTGGTGAGGTGGTGAGTGGTGGGCGGCGGTGGTGGTGGTGGTGGATCAGTGGTGGTGGTGGCGGTGAGGTGATGAGGCGGTGGTGCGTCATGTGGTGGTGGTGGTGAGGTGGTGGCGGTGAGGTGGTGGTGGTGGGTGGTGGTGAGGTGGTGGTGGCATGGTGAGGTGGTGGTGGTGGTGGTGGTGGTGGTGAGGTGGTGGTGGGTGGTGGTGGTGAGTGGTGAGATGGTGGTGAGGTGGTGGTGGTGGTGAGGTGGTGGTGAGGATGGTGGTGAGGTGGTGGTGGTGAGGTGTGAGGTGGATGGTGGTGAGGTGGTGAGGCGGTGGTGGTGGTGAGGAGGTGGTGGTGAGGTGGTGGTGAGGTGGTGGTGGTGGTGAGGTGGTGGTGAGGTGGTGGTGGGTGAGTGGTGAGGATGGTGGTGGTGGTGGTGGCTGGTGGTGGTGGATGGTGGTGAGGTGGTGGTGGTGGTGGTGAGATGGTGGTGAGGTGGTGAGTGGTGAGGTGGTGGTGAGGTGGTGAGGTGGTGGTGGTGAGGTGGTGAGGTGGTGGTGGTAGTGGTGTGGTGGTGAGTGGTGGTGGTGAGAGGGTGAGGTGGTGGTGGTGATGGTGGTGGTGGTGAGGTGGTGGTGAGGTGGTGGGGCGGTGGTGGTGGTGGTGGTGAGGTGGTGGTGGCGGTGGTGGGTGAGGTGGTGATGGTGGTGGTGGTGAGGTGGTGGGCGGGTGGTGAGGTGGGTGGTGCTAGTTGGTGAGTGGTGGTGGTAGGTGGTGAGGTGGTGGTGGTGGTGGTGAGTTGGTGAGATGGCAGGTGAGGGCGGTGAGGTGGTGGTGAGGTGGTGGTGAGGTGGTGGTGAGGTGGTGGTGGTGGTGAGGTGGTGGTGGTGGTGGTGGAGCTTGGTGGTGAGGTGGTGGTGGTGAGGAGGTGGTGGAGGTGGTGGTGATGGTGGTGGTGAGGTGGTGGGGTGAGTTGGGTGAGAGGTGGTGGTGAGGTGGTGGTGGTGAGGTGGTGAGTGGGTGGTGGTGGTGAGGTGGTGGTGAGGTGGTGGCAAAGAAGAAGATAAGGTGAGGCAGAGGATGGTGGTGATGGTGGTGAGGTGGTGGTGGTGAGGTGGTGAGGTGGTTGTGGTGAGGTGGTGGCAGGTGAGGCAGGGGTGAGGCAGGTGGTGGTGGTGAGTTGGTGAGAGGTGGTGGTGGTGGTGGTGGTGAGGTGGTGGTGGTGGTGGTGGTGGTGGTGGTGGTGGTGGTGGTGGTGGTGGTGGTGGCGAGGTGGTGAGATGCTGGTGGTGGTGAGGTGGTGGTGATGTGGTGGTGGTGAGTTGGTGAGATGGTGGTGAGGTGGTGGTGAGTTGGTGAGAGGGTAGTGGTGAGGTGGTGGTGAGGTGGTGGTAGTGGTGATGGTGGTGAGGTGGTGGTGAGTTGGTGAGAGGGTGGTGGTGACGAGGTGGTGGTGAGTTGGTGGTGGTGGTGAGGTGATTGTGGTGAGATGGTGGTGATGTGGTGGTGGTGAGGTGGTGGTGGGGGTGAGGTGATTGTGGTGAGATGGTGGTGATGTGGTGGTGGTGGTGATGGTGGTGAGTTGGTGAGAGGGTGGTGGTGAGGTGGTGGTGAGGTGGTGGTGAGATGGTGGTGAGATGGTGGTGGGGTGGTGGTGATGGTGGTGAGGTGGTGGTGGTGAGTTGGTGAGAGGGTGGTGGTGGTGGTGGTGGAGGGGTGGTGGGTGAGTTAGTGAAAGGTGGTGGTGGCGGTGGTGAGGTGGTGGTGAGGTGGTGGTGAGGTGGTGAGGCAGATGAGTGGAGTGGTGAGTGGTGAGGGTGGTGGTGGTGAGGTGGTGAGGTGGTGGTGGTGGTGGTGGTGGTGGTGGTGGTGGTGAGGTGGTGGTGAGGTGGTGGTGGTGGTGGTGAGGTGGGGTGGTGAAGTATTGGTGGTGAAGTTTTGCAAGACTACATTACCCATCCCCCAACACTGTCAACCAAGAGTCAAGACTCAACCAATTCACCTTGCAGTGCAGACTTTTTATATTATTCTTAATAATTTAGCATGATCCAGAAAAAAAAATCCAACAACATGGTTCAGAAAGTTTATATTCACAGCATAAATTAATGAATTGTGGTATATTTGGTAGCATTTCGTAGTGTGCCTGATTTTACTAACTGCATTAGTACTGTGCTAGAGGTGCACTATTTAATAGATTCCACCGCTCGCCTCCTACCTCGGGCTTCCAGTGGGGAGACCTGAGGTCAACCTACCCCCACCCCCTACCTCGGGCTTCCAGTGAGGAGACCTGAGGTCAACCTACCCCCACCCCCTACCTCAGGCTTCCAGTGGGGAGACCTGAGGTCAACCTACCCCCACCCCCTACCTCGGGCTTCCAGTGAGGAGACCTGAGGTCAACCTACCCCCACCCCCTACCTCAGGCTTCCAGAGGGAGACCTGAGGTCAACCTACCCCCACCCCCTACCTCAGGCTTCCAGTGGGGAGACCTGAGGTCAACCTACCCCCTACCCCCCTACCTCGGGCTTCCAGTGGGAGACCTGAGGTCAACCTACCCTGCCCTCCCTACCTCGGGCTTCCAGTGGGGAGACCTGAGGTCAACCTACCCCCACCCCCCTACCTCAGGCTTCCAGTGGGGAGACCTGAGGTCAACCTACCCCCACCCCCTACCTCAGGCTTCCAGTGGGGAGACCTGAGGTCAACCTACCCCCACCCCCTACCTCAGGCTTCCAGTGGGGAGACCTGAGGTCAACCTACCTCCGCCCCCTACCTCAGGCTTCCAGTGGGGAGACCTGAGGTCAACCTACCCCACCCCCTACCTCGGGCTTCCAGTGGGGAGACCTGAGGTCAACCTACCCCGCTCCTCCTACCTCAGGCTTCCAGTGGGAAGACCTGAGGTCAACCTACCCCGCCCCTACTCGGGCTTCCAGTGGGGAGACCTGAGGTCAACCTACCCCTCACCCCCTACCTCAGGCTTCCAGTGGGAAGACCTGAGGTCAACCTACCCCCACCCCCTACCTCAGGCTTCCAGTGGGGAGACCTGAGGTCAACCTACCCCCACCCCCTACCTCCACCCCCCTACCTCAGGCTTCCAGTGGAGAGACCTGAGGTCAACCTTCCCCACCTCCCTACCTCAGGCTTCCAGTGGGGAGACCTGAGGTCAACCTACCCCCACCCCCTACCCCGGGCTTCCAGTGGGGAGACCTGAGGTCAACCTACCCCGTCCCCTACCTCGGGCTTCCAGTGGGGAGACCTGAGGTCAACCTACCCTCACCCCCTACCTCAGGCTTCCAGTGGGAAGACCTGAGGTCAACCTACCCCCACCCCCTACCTCAGGCTTCCAGTGGGGAGACCTCCTACCTCGGGCTTCCAGTGGGGAGACCTGAGGTCAACCTACCCCCGTCCCCCTACCTCAGGCTTCCAGTGGGGAGACCTGAGGTCAACCTACCCCCACCCCCCTACCTCAGGCTTCCAGTGGGGAGACCTGAGGTCAACCTACCTCCGCCCCCTACCTCGGGCTTCCAGTGGGGAGACCTGAGGTCAACCTACCCCCGCCCTCCTACCTCAGGCTTCCAGTGGGAAGACCTGAGGTCAACCTACCCCCGCCCCCCTACCTCGGGCTTCCAGTGGGGAGACCTGAGGTCAACCTACCCCCACCCCCCTACCTCAGGCTTCCAGTGGGAAGACCTGAGGTCAACCTACCCCCACCCCCTACCTCAGGCTTCCAGTGGGGAGACCTGAGGTCAACCTACCCCACCCCCTACCTCCACCCCCTACCTCAGGCTTCCAGTGGAGAGACCTGAGGTCAACCTTCCCCCACCTCCCTACCTCAGGCTTCCAGTGGGGAGACCTGAGGTCAACCTACCCCCGCCCCCTACCTCGGGCTTCCAGTGGGGAGACCTGAGGTCAACCTACCCCCGCCCTCCTACCTCGGGCTTCCAGTGGGGAGACCTGAGGTCAACCTACCCCCGTCCCCCTACCTCGGGCTTCCAGTGGGGAGACCTGAGGTCAACCTACCCCCGCCCTCCTACCTCGGGCTTCCAGAGGGGAGACCTGAGGTCAACCTACCCCCACCCCCCTCCCCATCTCGTACTTCTGAGTGGGAGACCTTCCCAGGCAGTAGGCTGCCTAGCTCACAAACTAGCCTACGCCGACAAGTTTAATTGACCCGCAGTCCTAAACGGTGATATGATACCATTGAGGTGACGTGCAAACGAGTGAGAGAATTTTTTTTTTGAGTGGGCACCCCGTGCCCATGTCACCTATACCTAAATCCGCTACAGGGTGGTGGTGAAGATGACATGAGGTGAGATGCCAAAATTCAGACACATGAAACCTGCTCACTGATCTGCAAGCAGCTCCTCTATTCTGTTGCTGTTGTTGCGTGACTACTCTCTGAATTACACAAGCATGGGTCCCCTCATGATCAGTCAACACACGGTTAAGACTGAAAGTCATTTTCCAAAACCTAAAAATGTCAAGCTGTCTTTAAATTATGTTTTAATGTTCCATCCCCTGACAGAATACAATGTATTAGCTAGAATTAATCAGAAAGTGTGATCATCTAGCGGCTGTACAATTGAGGATCCCTAGGGATACGTTTTAGCAACTGTACAGTTGAGGATCCCCAGGGATCCATCATAGGGACTGTACAGTTGAGGATCCCCAGGGATCCACAATGGGACTGTACAGTTGAGGATCCCCGAGGATCCATCATAGGGACTGTACAGTTGAGGATCCGTATTGGGGCTGTAGAGTTGAGGATCCATCATAGGGACTGTACAGTTGAGGATCCCCAGGGATCCGCATTGGGGCTGGGGAGTTGAGGATCCCCAGGGATCCATCATAGGGACTGTACAGTTGAGGATCCCCAGGATCCGCATTGGGGCTGTAGAGTTGAGGATCCCCAGGGATCCATCATAGGGACTGTACAGCTGAGGATCCCCAGGGATCCGCATTGGGGCTGTAGAGTTGAGGATCCCCAGAGATCCATCATAGGGACTGTACAGTTGAGGATCCCCAGGGATCCGCATTGGGGCTGTAGAGTTGAGGATCCCCAGGGATCCATCATAGGGACTGTACAGTTGAGGAAACCCAGGAATCCATCATAGGCACTGTACAGTTGAGGATCCCCAGGGATCCGCATTGGGGCTGCAGAGTTAAGGATCCCCAGGGGTCTGTCATAGGGACTGTACCGCTATGGATCCCAGGGATCCGCTTAGGACTTCAGGCTTCTAATTTATAGAAGGTTGTATTCTAATTACCCTTAATTTATGTGCAAAGTTTTGTTAATTATGTCAATTTCTGAAATTGTTTTTATTGTATATAATCTCTATAATTTTAAGTATAACATAGATTAGTTCACCGAGCCTGGAAAAACCTGTGACTGTTTTCAATATGTCTGGCCCTGGGATAGCCATATTGTCTTTTCCCTCCCATATTGATTATTAAACTCTATTATAATTCCAGGTGATACATTGCATAGCAACGACACCACGAGGACCTTCTGGGTTCACAGGTCTACGCGCTGACATCCCAGGTGACGGAGATGATGCCGTGGTCACATGACATCACCGTCTGGCTACGTCCTGATCCATAGTCGGCGTAGAATGGCTCCCTATCGATCCTCTGCTGTAGACCTCCAGATGGACCTCAACCCCTTTAGGAGACACAGACAACTTCTCCATAGCTTACTTGCTGGTCCTCCTGTCATTTGGTATCCATGATAACAATAAATATGAAGGGTATAAATACTAATACTACATCTAGTATACAGGTATAAATACTAATACTGCTACATCTAGTATACAGGTATAAATACTAAAACTGCTACATCTAGTATACAGGTATACATACTAATACTGCTTCTACTACACAGGTATACATACTACTACATCTAGTATACAGGTATAAATACTAAAACTACTACATCTAGTATACAGGTATAAATACTAAAACTACTACATCTAGTATACAGGTATAAATACTAAAACTACTACATCTAGTATACAGGTATAAATACTAATACTACTACATCTAGTATACAGGTATAAATACTAATACTACTACATCTAGTATACAGGTATAAATACTAATACTACTACATCTAGTATACAGGTATAAATACTAATACTACTACATCTGGTATACAGTTATAAATACTAATACTGCTTCTACTACACAGGTATACATACTACTACTGATATTACTACACAGGTATACATACTAATACTGCTTCTACTACACAGGTATACATACTAACACTGATATTACTACACAAGTATACATACTAATACTGCTTCTACTACACAGGTATACATACTAATACTGATATTACTACACAGGTATAAATACTACTACTGATATTACCACACAGGTATACATACTAATACTGATATTACTACACAGGTATACATACTAATACTGCTTCTACTACACAGGTATACATACTAACACTGATATTACTACACAAGTATACATACTAATACTGCTTCTACTACAAAGGTATACATACTAATACTGATATTACTACACAGGTATAAATACTACTACTGATATTACTACACAGGTATACATACTAATACTGATATTACTACACAGGTATACATACTAATACTGCTTCTACTACACATGTATACATACTAATACTGATATTACTACACAGGTATAAATACTACTACTGATATTACTACACATACTAATACTGATATTACTACACAGGTATACATACTAATAGGGGCGGCAGCGTAGCCTAGTGGTTAGAGCGTTGGACTAGTAACCGTAAGGTTAACGAGTTCAAAACCCCTGTCGTTCTGCCCTGAACAAGGCGGTTAACCCACCGTCATATGTTCTTAACTGACTTGCCTGGTTAAAATAAAGTTAAAATAAAAAATACAAAAAAATACTGATATTACTACACAAGTATACATACTAATACTGCTTCTAAGACACACAGGTATACATACTAATACTGCTTCTACTACACAGGTATAAATACTACTACTGATATTACTACACAGGTGTAAATACTAACACTACTATTACTATACAGGTATAAAACTAATAATACTATTACTATAGATGTATAAATACTAATAATTATATTACTATATAGGTACAATACTAATACTACTATTAACTTTAGCAGTAAATATAGGTGTAAATAATACTAGTACTATTACTATACAGGTATAAAGGAAACTAAAATGTTAATGTAAAACTTTACATAGAAGGGGTGAGGAATATTTTGTACCACCTCCTACATTCTTCCTCAGGGTTTCAAACCATCTCTCATGTACATCAGTATTTCCCAACGGACCTATGACGTAGGTCCGGGTGTAGGTGCAGGATGGCCGTGGGTGCAGGGTGTAAAGTGTGGGTGCAGGATGTAAGTGTGGGTGCAGGGTGTAAGCCGTGGTGCAGGATGTAAAGTGTGGGTGCAGGGTGTAAACTGTGGGTGCAGGATGTAAACTGTGGGTGCAGGGTGTAAACTGTGGGTGCAGGATGTAAGCCGTGGAAGGTGCAGGGTGTAAACTGTGGGTGCAGGATGTAATGTAGCGTGGGTTCGGGGTGTAAACTGTGGGTGCAGGATGTAAACTGTGGGTTCAGGGTGTAAACTGTGGGTGCAGGTGTAAACTGTGGGTGCAGGATGTAAGCCGTGGGTGCAGGGTGTAAACTGTGGGTGCAGGATGTAAAGTGTGGGTTCGGGGTGTAAACTGTGGGTGCAGGGTGTAAACTGTGGGTGCAGGATGTAAAGTGTGGGTTCAGGGTGTAAACTGTGGGTGCAGGGTGTAAACTGTGGGTTGCATCTAACTACCCAGCTAGCATATAATGTTCTAAGAACCATCGTTCATTAGAAGCAGTCTTGAGCGTGGTTTGTCCCTACGGTTATTTTTGCACACAACCTTCTTACAACTTTCTGGAACAGCTCAGGATACCCAGCTAACACATTATGTTCCAAGAGCCATGTTTCTTTAGGTGGTACATTTTCGGTACTTCAGCATAATATTTCCTACTAGTTCCTCATGGTTCTATTTAAAATCATGTTGTCAGAACGTTCTGAAACGTTAAGAAACACTGTTCTTCTGTGGGAATTTCAGTACTTCAGCGTAACCTTTCTGCAGGTTTCATCATGTGGTTCTGTTGAAAGTCGTGTTCTCAGAACATTAAGAATATTTCCCATTAAAAAAAAACACAAGAAAACATTCGTAACCTTAAGAAGAGGTTCTAAGAAGGTTCTAAGAATGTTATTTAAAACATATTCATTCCATCTTCAACGTCAACAAAACTCTTTCTATCCTCTATCTTGTTAAGTGTGTTCAGGTGTGTTACCTGATAAAATAAGGGTTCAATCGAAAATAAAAATAATATAAAACACTTTGTATGAGTTATAAACACATGGCATTCTAGCGCCATCCTGGTGGTGCAGTGGACTAATTCTGTGGATAGAGAACTGAACATTATAGGTTTGAAATCTCCCTGACCTTCAAATAATCCTTGTAATTTGTGTTCTCAGAACGTTGATAAAACCTCCCAGGAAAACTTTCAGAGATCCATAACTAAATGTTCTCAGAACTGCCCTGCGACCTAAAAATTTAAGTTCCCAGAAGAGGTGACATTTTCACTTCTGTTCTCAGAACCCTGGGAAAAGCATTCTGTTTTACTGGTCAGAAACTTATGGCTTTGTTTCC
This sequence comes from Oncorhynchus keta, assembly GCF_023373465.1. Lineage (NCBI taxonomy): Eukaryota > Metazoa > Chordata > Actinopteri > Salmoniformes > Salmonidae > Oncorhynchus > Oncorhynchus keta. Next base: position 12,955 of record NW_026279266.1, on the reverse strand, counting down.
AGAACCAATGGGAAACCAAAATCTTACGTCCCCACAACTTCCAAGGAACCAAATGTGCTAGCTGGGCAATTTGTAAAGGAAACCTTTTGAGACGTACTTGATCGAATCCGTGTTCTGAATGACTAGAGCAGCGCTACGGTATGAAATCAAACCTCAAAACCATCATTCATTGGTGTAAATGTCTTCACGTTTACACTTTTATGCTAAACTAACTTTCATTAATAACCCATTATATGCTTTAAATATGTTTATAAATGTTGATATACTATTATAAAATATTATGCATTTTATAAATGTTTACAAATAATTGAATGCTAAATTTATTGACAGCATGATTTATTATTTATAAAAGAGGTATAATGTGTAACCTGAATTCACAGCACCTCACCACGGCCCCAGACATAAACACCAGGCCATGTGTGTGTAATGTCATATCAATACAAAGGCTAATTTAGCCCAATAGCTATTCATATTTCAACATCATTTAATTCCCCCACGTTAGAAGCTCAGATTTTAAAATTTTATTTAACCTTTATATTAACTAGGGAAGACAATTTAAGAAACAAATTCTTATTTACAATGACGGACCTACCCCGGTCAAATCAAAACAATGCTGGGCCAATTGTGCACCGCCCCAATGGGACTCCCAATCACTGCCGGATGTGATACAGCCAACCAGGGTGTCTGTACTGGCGCTTCTTGCACTGGGATACAGAACCTAGGCATCGACATCTTTCCTCTTTTGTCAGTTGTGACACGGCCTCCTCCTCGTCGCATTGGGGACGAAGTATTGTCTGAGTAGACCATCAATAGATCTGGCCTTCAGTGGCATATCTGTTTTTAGTGTGAATTTCCTTTCCTTTGGAGCCCAAACCATATCAGGTTGAAAAGCAACAGACAGTATAGTATAGCGTGGGTTGGGTTGAGTACAATAGGCCATAACAATACTGTGGACTCGTCATTGCTGTTCACACAAAGGTAACATCATACGAACAACAAACTGGCAAATAAATTATATTTCAAGAATGATAGAAGAGGAAGAATGGGATTATTGTTTTGTTTTGTAAGTCTATCCTGACGGACATTAGCTGTCATAATAGCATTGTGTTATCAGCATGTGTTCGGCATTCAAGTCGATGTTATAGCATGAATGATATTACAATATCTCACAAATTACCGTTTCAGGCATATAGCCAATAATATGCTGCGGTCGCCTTTCTAGCTGTCACAGTGTAACCAGGCTTGTGAAAGGAAGAAAGGGCGTCCGCCTTTTGCCCACGAGCTGAAGGTTTTATAGCGGATACCAATCACCTTCACTGATGACAATAGAGGATGTAAGGGGAGCCAGGGTATTCCTCTGAACAGGGTAATTCACGCCTGACACGTTTGGTCTCTCTCTCCTTCTCCCCTGTCTCTCCCCCCCTCTCTCTCTCTCCCTCTGACACACGGTACAGGTCGGCAGCACATTACCAGTGGCCAGACCATGCAATGGAATGTCACGCTAGTACATTGGGCTTCAACCTTGAATCTCTCCTGTCATCAGTATGTCTCCCTCTATTTAATACATTTCACCGTCTCTCTGTCTCTCTCTCTCTGTCTCTCCCTCTCTCTCTCTCTCTCTGTCTCTCCCTCTCCTCTCTCTCTGTCTCTCCCTCTCTGTCTCTCTCTCTCTCTGTCTCTCCCTCTCTCTCTCTCTCTCTGTCTCTCCTCTCTCTCTCTCTCTCTCTGTCTCTCCCTCTCTCTGTCTCTCTCTGTCTCTCCTCTCTCTCTCTCTCTCTCTCTCTGTCTCTCCCTCTCTCTCTCTCTCTCTCTCTCTCTCTCTCTCTCTCTCTCTCTCTCTCTCTCTCTCTCTCTCTCTCTGTCTCTGTCTCTCCTCTCTGTGTCTCTCTCTCTGTGTCTCTCTCTGTCGCTCCTCTCTCTGTCGCTCCCTCTCTCTGTCGCTCCCTTTCTCTGTCTCTCCCTCTCTCTGTCCCTCTCTCAGTGTCTCTTTCTCCTCCCCACTTTCTCTCTCTCTTCTGACCCCACAGACATATATACACTATTTTGCTCCCTGGCTCATGTGAACTATATCAGCCAAACCACCAGAGGATTTGAATTGAGTTAGATTGTTGCAAAGGAACATAATATTTATTTTTAAAGGGACAGTGCAATGCGTCCTGTATTTTCAGACACCGACCACAGAAAATAATGCTCCTCATGCAAAGATAAAACGTCCCCCCTCCCACCCTGTCTCCTTTTCGAGCTAAGTAGAGAGACGTTGGTTCTCATTGTTCCAGTGGTATCTATCACCTCTGTTTCTGCTGTCTGTTTTCCCATGGTGATGGTGGAACAGTTGACCAGAAGACCTGGGTTATCTCTGCTTCTGCACATCATCATTGGTTATCACCAACCATTCTGCCCAGCTGATGTGATACTGTTGCTAATTATAATGCTGAAGACTGTACATGGTAATGTCAGACTCACCGTAGTAACAAAAAAAAAACCCGCTAAACAAATGAGTGGAGTGACTTGACAACCTTTTATAGGAGACTGTAAACTGACACTTTTGATATATATATATATGATAGTAATCCTGTGTTATATTAAAATGATTATCATTTTTATACAGACCAATCAAAATCAACATATCGCTAATGCTAATGCTAATGCTAATGCTAATTAGAATGCTCATTCGAAATGAAATATTTGTTATTTCTTATTGGGAAAATCAATCACACCCTGTTGAAACAATTGGGATATAACAATTAATTTAAACATCATCAACATGTCATCATCATAATGTTCTCAGCTGCTTGTGGACCTAGCGGGGCGGCAGCGTAGCCTAGTGGTTAGAGCGTTCGACTAGTAACCGGAAGGTTGCGAGTTCAAACCCCGAGCTGACAAGGTGCAAATCTGTCGTTCTGCCCCTGAACAGGCAGGGGCAGAACACTGTTCCCAGGCCGTCATTGAAAATAAGAATGTGTTCTTAACTGACTTGCCTGGTTAAATAAAGGCCCATATCGAGAGAAGCACGAGAATCAACTCTCTAGAGGTCACCAACCAGTCGAGAAAAAAATATATATATAGAAAAAACAAATATAGAAAAAAACCTGACTAGAGAGAGAGACTGTGAATGAATACAGCAAATAGAGTTTAAGTTTTTACTCTGTCAACACTTTTATAAACCATAAAAGTTTAAATTCCTATTTCCACTCAGCGCTACAACCAGCACTGCAGCTGTAATGAATGTAGTGTATCTATAGGCTTGTGTTGTTGTTATTATTAGTGGCTTGGGTCTTTTTTAATATCGAGGAATATTTCACTTTCTCAGTTCATAGGAGTAACAACATTAATTTGTACATCAGGCAGAAATAATGTGGTGAGATTCGAGTTTCGCCATCAGCCTGGAAGACGGTGTCCCTTTTGGTCATTGTCAGTGGAGGAAAAGGAGAACGGATGGATGTTGAGAGACGGATCCTCATTCTGCTGCTCTCTCCCTCTGCTGAGACTGACCCTAAGTCTGCTGCTCTCTCCCTCTGCTGAGACTGACCCCTCAGTCTGCTGCCCTCTCCCTCTGCTGAGACTGACCCTCAGTCTGCTGCTCTCTCCCTCCACTGAGACTGACCCTCAGTCTGCTGCTCTCCCTCTGCTGAGACTGACCCTCAGTCTGCTGCTCTCTCCCTCTGCTGAGACTGACCCTCAGTCTGCTGCTCTCTCCTCTGCTGAGACTGACCCTCAGTCTGCTGCTCTCTCCTCCGCTGAGACTGACCCTCAGTCTGCTGCTCTCTCCCTCTGCTGAGACTGACCCTCAGTCTGCTGCTCTCTCCTCCGCTGAGACTGACCCTCAGTCTGCTGCTCTCTCCTCTGCTGAGACTGACCCTCAGTCTGCTGCTCTCTCCTCTGCTGAGACTGACCCTCAGTCTGCTGCTCTCTCCCTCTGCTGAGACTGACCCTCAGTCTGCTGCTCTCTCCCTCTGCTGAGACTGACCCTCAGTCTGCTGCTCTCTCCCTCTGCTGAGACTGACCCTCAGTCTGCTGCTCTCTCCCTCTGCTGAGACTGACCCTCAGTCTGCTGCTCTCTCCCTCTGCTGAGACTGACCCTCAGTCTGCTGCTCTCTCCTCTGCTGAGACTGACCCTCAGTCTGCTGCTCTCTCCCTCTGCTGAGACTGACCCTCAGTCTGCTGCTCTCTCCTCTGCTGAGACTGACCCTCAGTCTGCTGCTCTCTCCTCTGCTGAGACTGACCCTCAGTCTGCTGCTCTCTCCTCTGCTGAGACTGACCTCAGTCTGCTGCTCTCTCCCTCCGCTGAGACTGACCCTCAGTCTGCTGCTCTCTCCTCTGCTGAGACTGACCCTCAGTCTGCTGCTCTCTCCTCTGCTGAGACTGACCCTCAGTCTGCTGCTCTCTCCCTCTGCTGAGACTGACCCTCAGTCTGCTGCTCTCTCCCTCTGCTGAGACGGACCCTCAGTCTGCTTCTCTCTCCATCTGCTGAGACTGACCCTCAGTCTGCTGCTCTCTCCCTCTGCTGAGACTGACCCTCAGTCTGCTGCTCTCTCCCTCTGCTGAGACTGACCCTCAGTCTGCTGCTCTCTCCCTCTGCTGAGACTGACCCTCAGTCTGCTGCTCTCTCCCTCAGTCTGCTGCTCTCTCCCTCTGCTGAGACTGACCCTCAGTCTGCTGCTCTCTCCCTCTGCTGAGACTGACCCTCAGTCTGCTGCTCTCACCCTCTGCTGAGACTGACCCTCAGTCTGCTGCTCTCTCCCTCTGCTGAGACTGACCCTCAGTCTGCTGCTCTCTCCCTCTGCTGAGACTGACCCTCAGTCTGCTGCTCTCTCCCTCTGCTGAGACTGACCCTCAGTCTGCTGCTCTCTCCCTCTGCTGAGACTGACCCTCAGTCTGCTGCTCTCTCCCTCTGCTGAGACTGACCCTCAGTCTGCTGCTCTCTCCTCTGCTGAGACTGACCCTCAGTCTGCTGCTCTCTCCCTCTGCTGAGACTGACCCTCAGTCTGCTGCTCTCTCCCTCTGCTGAGACTGACCCTCAGTCTGCTGCTCTCTCCTCTGCTGAGACTGACCCTCAGTCTGCTGCTCTCTCCTCTGCTGAGACTGACCCTCAGTCTGCTGCTCTCTCCCTCTGCTGAGACTGACCCTCAGTCTGCTGCTCTCTCCCTCTGCTGAGACTGACCCTCAGTCTGCTGCTCTCTCCCTCTGCTGAGACTGACCCTCAGTCTGCTGCTCTCTCCCTCCGCTGAGACTGACCCTCAGTCTGCTGCTCTCTCCCTCTGCTGAGACTGACCCTCAGTCTGCTGCTCTCTCTCTGCTGAGACTGACCCTCAGTCTGCTGCTCTCTCCTCTGCTGAGACTGACCCTCAGTCTGCTGCTCTCTCCCTCTGCTGAGACTGACCCTCAGTCTGCTGCTCTCTCCCTCTGCTGAGACTGACCCTCAGTCTGCTGCTCTCTCCCTCTGCTGAGACTGACCCTCAGTCTGCTGCTCTCTCCCTCTGTTGAGACTGACCCTCAGTCTGCTGCTCTCTCCTCTGCTGAGACTGACCCTCAGTCTGCTGCTCTCTCCCTCTGCTGAGACTGACCCTCAGTCTGCTGCTCTCTCCCTCTGCTGAGACTGACCCTCAGTCTGCTGCTCTCTCCCTCTGCTGAGACTGACCCTCAGTCTGCTGCTCTCTCCCTCTGCTGAGACTGACCCTCAGTCTGCTGCTCTCTCCTCTGCTGAGACTGACCCTCAGTCTGCTGCTCTCTCCTCTGCTGAGACTGACCCTCAGTCTGCTGCTCTCTCCCTCTGCTGAGACTGACCCTCAGTCTGCTGCTCTCTCCCTCTGCTGAGACTGACCCTCAGTCTGCTGCTCTCTCCCTCTGCTGAGACTGACCCTCAGTCTGCTGCTCTCTCCCTCTGCTGAGACTGACCCTCAGTCTGCTGCTCTCTCCCTCTGCTGAGACTGACCCTCAGTCTGCTGCTCTCTCCCTCTGCTGAGACTGACCCTCAGTCTGCTGCTCTCTCCCTCTGCTGAGACTGACCCTCAGTCTGCTGCTCTCTCCCTCTGCTGAGACTGACCCTCAGTCTGCTGCTCTCTCCCTCTGCTGAGACTGACCCTCAGTCTGCTGCTCTCTCCCTCTGCTGAGACTGACCCTCAGTCTGCTGCTCTCTCCCTCTGCTGAGACTGACCATCAGATGCAGGCACCATCAGCACAGTAAAATACAATTAAAAAGCAAATGATTTAATGTATGCTGACTCAGCTGTACCTCAGAAGTAATACAACAACGGATCTATTACCGGTGTGATCATATAGTCTACCTCAAATGTTGAAATAATCATTTAAAGAACCACAATGCATTGGTAGTGCAATTCAAGCAAAGCCAATATGCGGTGATAATGTATTAGGCCTATAGCTTTCTGCACAAACCTCATTGCTACGGAACAGTTTTAAATTGGTTAAAACCCTCTTGGTTAATCTTTGGTGTGGAAAGTGCAAATCAATCTCAGAACAACAGCAAAGAACCTTGTGAAGATGCTGTAGGAAACAGGTACAAAAGCATCTATATCCACAGTAAAACGAGTCCTTAATCGACCTAACCTGAAAGGCCACTCAGCAAGGAAAAAGCCACTGCTCCAAAACCTCCATCAAAAAGCCAGACTACGGTTTGCACATGGGAACAAAGATCATACTTTTTGGAGAGATGTCCTCTGGTCTGATGAAACAAATGCAACTGTTTGGCCATAATGACCATCATTATGTTTGGAGGAAAAAGGGTGAGGATTGAAAGCTGAAGAACACCATCCCGACTGTGAAGCACGGGGGTGGCAGCATCATGTTGTGGGGGTGCTTTGCTGCAGGACAATGACCCAAAGCATACTTCCAAAGTTTTGGCAAAATGGCTTAAGGACAACAAAGTCAAGGTATTGGAGTGGCCTTCACAAAGCCCTGACCTCACTCCTATAGAAAATGTGTGTGCAGAACTGAAAAAGCGTGTGCGAGTAAGGAGGCCTACAAACCTGACTCAGTTACACCAGCTCTGTCAGGAGGAATGGGCCAAAATTCACCCAACTTATTGTGGGAAGCTTGTGGAAGGCTACCCGAAACGTTTGACCCAAGTTAATCAATTTAAAGGCAATGCGACCAAATACTAATTGAGTGTATGTTAACTTCTGACCCACTGGGAAAGTGATGAAAGAAATAAAAGCTGAAACAAATTATTATCTCTACTATTATTCTGACATTTCACATTCTTATTAAAATAAAGTGGCGATCCTAAGTGGAATTTTTACTAGAGTAAATGTCAGGAATTGTGAAAAAATGTTAAATGTACATGGCTAAGGTGTATGTAAACTTCTTCCTTCAAATGTATTTTTATGCCAGTGGGCCTTTCTACGTATTTTTTTCTCTCACAAAATTATAATTATTTGGCTAGTAATGGGGGCCTGGAGGAAAGAAAGGGGCCAGTGTGGTGGCTTGGAGGTGGGAAAGGGGCCTGTCTGGTGGCCTGGAGGTGGGAAAGGGGCCAGTCTGGGGGCCTGGTGGAAGGAAAGGGGCCAGTCTGGGGGCCTGGAGGTGGGAAATGGGCCTGTCTGGTGGCCTGGAGGTGGGAAAGGGGCCTGTCTGGTGGCCTGGAGGTGGGAAAGGGGCCTGTCTGGTGGCCTGGTGGAAAGAAAAGGGGCCAGTCTGGTGGCCTGGAGAGAAAGAAAGGGGCCAGTCTGGTGGCCTGCAGGAAAGAAAAGGGGCCAGTCTGGGGGCCTGGTGGAAGGAAAGGGGCCAGTCTGGGGGCCTGGAGGTGGGAAATGGGCCTCGTCTGGTGGCCTGGAGGTGGGAAAAGGGGCCTGTCTGGTGGCCTGGAGGTGGGAAAGGGGCCTGTCTGGTGGCCTGGAGGAAAGAAAGGGGCCAGTCTGGTGGCCTGCAGGAAAGAAAGAGGGCCAGTCTGGGGGCCTGGTGGAAGGGAAAGGGGCCAGTCTGGGGGCCTGGAGGTGGGAAATGGGCCTGTCTGGTGGCCTGGAGGTGGGAAAAGGGGCCTGTCTGGTGGCCTGGAGGTGAGAAAGGGGCCTGTCTGGGGGCCTGGAGGTGAGAAAGGGGCCAGTGTGGTGGCCTGGAGGAAAGAAAGGGGGCCTGTGTGGGGGCCTGGTGGAAAGAAAGGGGCCTGTGTGGGGGCCTGGAGGTGAGAAAGGGGCCAGTCTGGGGGCCTGGAGGTGGGAAATGGGCCTGTCTGGTGGCCTGGAGGTGGGAAAAGGGGCCAGTCTGGTGGCCTGCAGGAAAGAAAAGGGCCAGTCTGGGGGCCTGGAGGTGGAGAAAGGGGCCTGTCTGGGGGCCTGGAGGTGAAGAAAGGGGCCAGTGTGGTGGCCTGGAGGAAAGAAAGGGGCCTGTGTGGGGACCTGGTGGAAAGAAAGGGGCCTGTGTGGGGGCCTGGAGGTGAGAAAGGGGCCAGTCTGGGGGCCTGGAGGTGGGAAATGGGCCTGTCTGGTGGCCTGGAGGTGGGGAAAGGGGGCCTGTCTGGTGGCCTGGAGGTGGGAAAGGGGCCTGTCTGGTGGCCTGGAGGTGGGAAAGGGGCCTGTCTGGTGGCCTGGAGAGTGGGAAAGGGGCCTGTCTGGTGGCCTGGAGGTGGGAAAGGGGCCTGTCTGGTGGCCTGGAGGTGGGAAAGGGGCCTGTCTGGTGGCCTGGATGGAAAGAAAAGGGGCCAGTCTGGTTGCCTGGAGGAAAGAAAGGGGCCAGTCTGGTGGCCTGGAGGAAAGAAAGGGGCCAGTCTGGGGGCCTGGAGGTGAGAAAGGGGCCTGTCTGGTGGCCTGGTGGAAAGGAAGGGGCCAGTCTGGTGGCCTGCAGGAAAGAAAAGGGCCAGTCTGGGGGCCTGGAGGTGAGAAAGGGGCCTGTCTGGGGGCCTGGAGGTGAGAAAGGGGCCAGTGTGGGGGCCTGGAGGTGGGAAAGGGGCCAGTCTGGTGGCCTGGTGGAAAGAAAGGGGCCTGTCTGTTGGCCTGGAGGTGAGAAAGGGGCCAGTGTGGTGGCCTGGAGGAAAGAAAGGGGCCTGTGTGGGGCCTGGTGGAAAAGGGGCCTGTGTGGGGGCCTGGAAGGTGAGAAAAGACCAGTCTGGTGTGGAAGAAAAAAAAGACCCTGTCTATTTAACCTGGAGGTGAAAAGGGTCCTGTCTAGAGGCCTGGAGAGGTGAAAGGGGCCAGTGTGGGGGCCTGGAGGTGGGAAAAGAGACAGTCCTGGTGGCCTGGTGGAAAAAGGGGCCTGTCTGTTGGCCTGGAGGTGAAAAGGGGCCAGTGTGGTGGCCTGGAGGAAAGAAAGGGGCCTGTGTGGGGGCCTGGTGGAAAGAAGGGGCCTGTGTGGGGGCCTGGAGGTGAAAAAGGGCCAGTCTCGTGGCCTGGAGGAAAAAGACCAGTCTGGGGGCCTGGAAGTGAAAGGGCAGTCTGGGGGCCTGGAGGGGTGAAAGGGGCCTGTGTGGGGGGCCTGGAGGTGAAAAGGGGAGCCTGTCTGGTGGCCTGGAGGAGGGAAAGAAAAAGGGCCAGTGTGGGGGCCTGGAGGTGAAAAGGGGCCAGTCTGGGGGCCTGGTGGAAAGAAAAGGGCCAGTGTGGGGGCCTGGAGGAGGTGAAAGGGGCCAGTGTGGGGGCCTGGAGGGTGAGAAAAGGGCCAGTCTGGGGCCTGGTGGAAAAGAAAAGGGAGGGCCAGTCTGGTGGCCTGGTGGAAAAAACCAGTCTGGTGGCCTGGTGGAAAGAAAAGGGCCAGTCTGGTGGCCTGGTGGAAAGAAAGGGGCCTGTCTGTTGGCCTGGAGGTGAAGCCAGTGTGGTGGCCTGGAGGAAAGAAAAGGGGGCCTGTGTGGGCCTGGTGGAAAAAGGAGAGCCTGTGTGGGGGCCTGGAGAGGTGAAAGGGCCAGTCTCGTGGCCTGGAGGAAAAAGGAGCCAGTCTGGGGGCCTGGAGGTGAAAGGGGCCAGTCTGGGGGCCTGGAGGTGAAAGGGGGCCTGTGTGGGGGCCCTGGAGGTGAGAAAGGGGCCTGTCTGGTGGCCTGGAGGAAAAAGAGCCAGTGTGGGGACCTGGAGGTGAAAGGGGGAGCCAGTCTAGGGGCCTGGTGGAAAAAAGACCAGTGTGGGGCCTGGAAGTGAAAAGAAAAGAAGTGTGGGGAGCCCTGGAGGTGAGAAAGGGCCAGTCTGGGGGCCTGGTAGAAAGAAAAGGGCCAGTCTGGTGGCCTGAGTGGAAAGGAGCCGATCTGGTGGCCTGGTGGAAAAAAGGGCCAGTCTGATGGCCTGGAGGAAAAAGAAAAGGGACCAGTGTGGGGGCCTGGAGGTGAGAAAGGGGCCAGTGTGGGGGCCTGGAGGTGAGAAAGGGGCCAGTCTGGGGGCCTGGAGGTGAGAAAGGGGCCTGTCTGGTGGCCTGGAGGAAAGAAAAGGGCCAGTCTGGGGGCCTGGTGGAAAGAAAGGGGACGGTATGGGGGCCTCCGATGTATTGTAAATGCCAGAGCATATTTCTGGTCCCAGTCCGCCCCTGGTCTGGTCAACACTCTTAGTCGAAGAAACTATCCCAACGAAACGTGTCTAGAACATTAATATGATATACTCTGAGTTCATAGTAACCAGCTTCTAAGTCTGTTCTGTTTTTGACATTGAGGAAAAACAATGCAAAAATGTGTTTTTCTGAAAACACAGATAAAATTAACAAACAAAAGTGGACACTCCAAACACTAGGAACGTTAAATATAGGTAACGGCTAAGAACGTTCTCCATCTCTCTACAATTCCTGGGAAGGCCCAAGACCTCTATCCATGTCCTTGGCCTGTCATGCTACACAATTAGCCTGTTGCTAACATTAGCCAAATGGATAACTGAACTGATATCGGCAAGCATAACATACTAAGTATTATTATTATTAAGAATACAACACTTACAGCAAAATAGAGAACTTAACACACCCTTTATAAACACGACTTTGACAAGTCAATATAGTCTGAGCAATTACACAAATATTTGGTATAGGATCTATGACAACTTTAGCCTGCTACCAGTAGGATCAGGTTCTAGCCCCTCTCGCTACGCCTCACACCTTCCCCTTCATTATAGTCCACTGCTCCATCCCAGACAGAGAGTTAAAATCAGCTTGACTTACCTTCCACAACAAACACACGCATGTTTTGTAAATGGACCGCTTGGAGCCACACGAGGCCTTGCACGCAAGGTGGTGAATCTGAGACTCTGAGAGAGAGAGAAGTGACAGAATGAGTCAGCCTTTCCTTCTTTATCAACAGAATCTTTCATAAGAAGACAACAATGGCGATCCCCACACGCTGTTTGTTTCCGGCCCCTCCTTCCTCTCTATGTCTCAACCAACTGCCTGGACAAAGGTCTGCGCTAGTTTTACTAGAAAGACAGGCCATTCACTGCCTAACACCAAATAGTCAACTTTTGGGCCGACTGGGTTTCCCTCCACTGGGGGAAAACTGAGATGGGGGCAACAGAGAGTGGCTTTAGAATACCAGGTTGAAAAAAAGGAAAGGCTTTATCATGAATGAGAGTCTATGTGCTTTGTGTTTTTAAATGAGTCGCTAACAGAGCTGTCTGTCTGTTGCCACTGCAGCGCTACTACTGTGCTGTTGTGTTCTGGGGCAGGTGGGGGGGTGTTTAAGTAGGTTCAGTACTATTTAACATCAATGGATGTCACTTGAAAATATCAGGTTACTTAGAGAGGTTTAAGAAAAGCTAAAAAAAGCTAAAAAAAAAAAAAAAGAATCTAGTTTGTATCAACAGGATTTATTTTGCTGATAATCTGGTTGAGATGTATTAACAGGTTGGCCTGTGTTTGTTTCTGTCGATTCTAAATCACAATTTAAATAACATACATTTTTCAATAATGTTACGAATGAATAAAAAACGACTTAAATTCCTGATCTTGATATTCAACTATACACTTAAATTGACATATTATGGACATCAATTAACATCCCGATGTCGATACGCTTATTTGATGAAAATAACTATTGCACAACATTTAATGGTCAAAAAATATCAAAGTCCGAATCCCGGACGAGTCCCCTAAAATAAGGCTAGTCTGACTTTTTATTTTTTAAAGCTGCTCGAAATAATAACTAAGATGTTGTATTGTCACATACACTTGATAGGTGTAGAGTAATGTGTTGTGTTACAGGGTCAGTCATAGTAGTGTGATAGGTGTTGTTTTACAGGGTCAGTATAGTAGTATGATAGGTGTTGTTTTACAGGGTCAGTCATAGTAGTGTGATAGGTGTTGTTTTACAGGGTCAGTCATAGTAGTATGATAGGTGTTGTTTTACAGGGTCAGTCATAGTAGTATGATAGGTGTTGTTTTACAGGGTCAGTCATAGTAGTATGATAGGTGTTGTTTTACAGGGTCAGTCATAGTAGTATGATAGGTGTTGTTTTACAGGGTCAGTCATAGTAGTGTGATAGGTGTTGTTTTACAGGGTCAGTCATAGTAGTATGATAGGTGTTGTTTTACAGGGTCAGTCATAGTAGTATGATAGGTGTTGTTTTACAGGGTCAGTCATAGTAGTATGATAGGTGTTGTTTTACAGGGTCAGTCATAGTAGTATGATAGGTGTTGTTTTACAGGGTCAGTCATAGTAGTATGATAGGTGTTGTTTTACAGGGTCAGTCATAGTAGTATGATAGGTGTTGTTTTACAGGGTCAGTCATAGTAGTATGATAGGTGTTGTTTTACAGGGTCAGTCATAGTAGTATGATAGGTGTTGTTTTACAGGGTCAGTCATAGTAGTGTGATAGGTGTTGTTTTACAGGGTCAGTCATAGTAGTATGATAGGTGTTGTTTTACAGGGTCAGTCATAGTAGTATGATAGGTGTTGTTTTACAGGGTCAGTCATAGTAGTATGATAGGTGTTGTTTTACAGGGTCAGTCATAGTAGTATGATAGGTGTTGTTTTACAGGGTCAGTCATAGTAGTATGATAGGTGTTGTTTTACAGGGTCAGTCAGGTAGAGTCGGGTTACCTACTAGCCGAC
>NW_026279265.1:0-7930 GCF_023373465.1 Oncorhynchus keta | reverse complement strand
CCTACCCAGCATGACGCACAAGGTACATACCCTGACCCTACCCAGCATGACCAACAAGGTACTGACTGACCCTACCCAGCATGACACACAAGGTACTGATGACCCTACCCAGCATGACGCACAAGGTACATACTGACCCTACCCAGCATGACCAACAAGGTACAGACTGACCCTACCCAGCATGACGCACAAGGTACAGACTGACCCTACCCAGCATGACACACAAGGTACTGACTGACCCTACCCAGCATGACCAACAAGGTACTGACTGACCCTACCCAGCATGACCCACAAGGTACTGACTGACCCTACCCAGCATGACCCACAAGGTACTGACTGACCCTACCCAGCATGACCAACAAGGTACTGACTGACCCTACCCAGCATGACCAACAAGGTACTGACTGACCCTACCCAGCATGACCACAAGGTACTGACTGACCCTACCCAGCATGACGCACAAGGTACAGACTGACCCTACCCAGCATGACGCACAAGGTACAGACTGACCCTACCCAGCATGACCAACAAGGTACTGACTGACTGACTGAACGTATATATTAATTTAAATAAACATAATGTAGGCCTCAAAGTGCTTTATATAATTAGGTAATCAATGATGGCTATGTAATTACAAATGATCAAGATTAAACACAAAAACATAATTCAACAAAATTGTTCAATTTGGTTCAGTTTGACTTCAAATTAAAATACATGAATTAGTGATGATGTATATTCCTTATATGTTTCCTCTCCCTCCTCCAGGTGATCTCTGTGTGGTTGTAACCCTTCCTCTCCCTCCAGGTGATCCCAGGTGATCTCTGTGTGGTTGTAACCCTTCCTCTCCCTCCCTCCAGGTGATCTCTGTGTGGTTGTAACCCTTCCTCTCCTCCCTCCAGGTGATCTCTGTGTGGTGATCTATGTAACCCTTCCTCTCCCTCCCTCCAGGTGATCTCTGTGTGGTTGTAACCCTTCCTCTCCCTCCCTCCAGGTGATCTCTGTGTGGTTGTAACCCTTCCTCTCCTCCCTCCAGGTGATCTCTGTGTGGTTGTAACCCTTCCTCTCCTCCAGGTGATCTCTGTGTGGTTGTAACCCTTCCTCTCCTCCCTCCAGGTGATCTCTGTGTGGTTGTAACCCCTTCCTCTCCCTCCCTCCAGGTGATCTCTGTGTGGTTGTAACCCTTCCTCTCCCCTCCTCCAGGTGATCTCTGTGGGTTGTAACCCTTCCTCTCCTCCCTCCAGGTGATCTCTGTGTGGTTGTAACCCTTCCTCTCCCTCCCTCCAGGTGATCTCTGTGTGGTTGTAACCCTTCCTCTCCCTCCTCCAGGTGATCTCTGTGTGGTTGTAACCCTTCCTCTCCCTCCCCTCTCCAGGTGATCTCTGTGTGGTTGTAACCCTTCCTCTCCCTCCCTCCAGGTGATCTCTGTGTGGTTGTAACCCTTCCTCTGATCCTCCCTCCAGGTGATCTCTGTGTGGTTGTAACCCTTCCTCTCCCTCCCTCCAGGTGATCTCTGTGTGGTTGTAACCCTTCCTCTCCCTCCCTCCAGGTGATCTCTGTGTGGTTGTAACCCTTCCTCTCCCTCCCTCCAGGTGATCCAACCCTTCCTCTCCTCCAGGTGATCTCTGTGTGGTTGTAACCCTTCCTCTCCCTCCCTCCAGGTGATCTCTGTGTGGTTGTAACCCTTCCTCTCCCTCCCTCCAGGTGATCTCTGTGTGGTTGTAACCCCTTCCCTCTCCCTCCCTGTAACCAGGTGATCTCTGTGTGGTTGTAACCCTTCCTCTCCTCCCTCCAGGTGATCTCTGTGTGGTTGTAACCCTTCCTCTCCCTCCCTCCAGGTGATCTCTGTGTGGTTGTAACCCTTCCTCTCCCTCCCTCCAGGTGATCTCTGTGTGGTTGTAACCCTTCCTCTCCCTCCCTCCAGGTGATCTCTGTGTGGTTGTAACCCTTCCTCTCCCTCCAGGTGATCCTGTGGGTTGTAACCCTTCCTCTCCCTCCTCCAGGTGATCTCTGTGTGGTTGTAACCCTTCCTCTCCCTCCCTCCAGGTGATCTCTGTGTGGTTGTAACCCTTCCTCTCCCTCCCTGTGTGGTTATAACCCTCCAGGTGATCTCTGTGTGGTTGTAACCCCTTCCTCTCCAGGTGATCTCCCCTCCAGGTGATCTCTGTGTGGTTGTAACCCTTCCTCTCCCTCCCTCCAGGTGATCTCTGTGTGGTTGTAACCCTTCCTCTCCCTCCCTCCAGGTGATCTCTGTGTGGTTGTAACCCTTCCTCTCCCTCCCTCCAGGTGATCTCTGTGTGGTTGTAACCCTTCCTCTCCCTCCCTCCAGGTGATCTCTGTGTGGTTGTAACCCTTCCTCTCCCTCCCTCCAGGTGATCTCTGTGTGGTTGTAACCCTTCCTCTCCCTCCCTCCAGGTGATCTCTGTGTGGTTGTAACCCTTCCTCTCCCTCCAGGTGATCTCTGTGTGGTTGTAACCCTTCCTCTCCCTCCCTCCAGGTGATCTCTGTGTGGTTGTAACCCTTCCTCTCCCTCCCTCCAGGTGATCTCTGTGTGGTTGTAACCCTTCCTCTCCCTCCCTCCAGGTGATCTCTGTGTGGTTGTAACCCTTCCTCTCCCTCCCTCCAGGTGATCTCTGTGTGGTTGTAACCCTTCCTCTCCCTCCCTCCAGGTGATCTCTGTGTGGTTGTAACCCTTCCTCTCCCTCCCTCCAGGTGATCTCTGTGTGGTTGTAACCCTTCCTCTCCCTCCCTCCAGGTGATCTCTGTGTGGTTGTAACCCTTCCTCTCCCTCCCTCCAGGTGATCTCTGTGTGGTTGTAACCCTTCCTCTCCCTCCCTCCAGGTGATCTCTGTGTGGTTGTAACCCTTCCTCTCCCTCCAGGTGATCTCTGTGTGGTTGTAACCCTTCCTCTCCCTCCCTCCAGGTGATCTCTGTGTGGTTGTAACCCTTCCTCTCCCTCCCTCCAGGTGATCTCTGTGTGGTTGTAACCCTTCCTCTCCCTCCAGGTGATCTCTGTGTGGTTGTAACCCTTCCTCTCCCTCCCTCCAGGTGATCTCTGTGTGGTTGTAACCCTTCCTCTCCCTCCCTCCAGGTGATCTCTGTGTGGTTGTAACCCTTCCTCTCCCTCCTCTCCAGGTGATCTCTGTGTGGTTGTAACCCTTCCTCTCCCTCCCTCCAGGTGATCTCCTCTGTGATCTCTGGTTGTAACCCTTCCTCTCCCTCCCTCCAGGTGATCTCTGTGTGGTTGTAACCCTTCCTCTCCCTCCAGGTGATCTCTGTGTGGTTGTAACCCTTCCTCTCCCTCCCTCCAGGTGATCTCTGTGTGGTTGTAACCCTTCCTCTCCCTCCCTCCAGGTGATCTCTGTGTGGTTGTAACCCTTCCTCTCCCTCCCTCCAGGTGATCTCTGTGTGGTTGTAACCCTTCCTCTCCCTCCAGGTGATCTCTGTGTGGTTGTAACCCTTCCTCTCCCTCCTCCAGGTGATCTCTGTGTGGTTGTAACCCTTCCTCTCCCTCCCTCCAGGTGATCTCTGTGTGGTTGTAACCCTTCCTCTCCCTCCCTCCAGGTGATCTCTGTGTGGTTGTTACCCTTCCTCTCCCTCCTCTCCAGGTGATCTCTGTGTGGTTGTAACCCTTCCTCTCCCTCCCTCCAGGTGATCTCTGTGTGGTTGTAACCCTTCCTCTCCCTCCCTCCAGGTGATCTCTGTGTGGTTGTAACCCTTCCTCTCCCTCCCTCCAGGTGATCTCTGTGGGTTGTAACCCTTCCTCTCCCTCCCTCCAGGTGATCTCTGTGTGGTTGTAACCCCTTCCTCCAGGTGATCCTGTGTGGTTGTAACCCTTCCTCTCCAGGTGATCTCTGTGTGGTTGTAACCCTTCCTCTCCCTCCCTCCAGGTGATCTCTGTGTGGTTGTAACCCTTCCTCTCCCTCCCTCCAGGTGATCTCTGTGTGGTTGTAACCCTTCCTCTCCCTCCCTCCAGGTGATCCAGCTGTATGAGACCATGATAGTACGTCATGGTGTGATGTTGGTGGGTCCTACAGGTGGAGGGAAGACCACGGTCTACTCCATCCTGTCTGATACCTTAGATGACCCTGTGGCAGGCTGGCCACCCTCCTCCAGGTGACACTGTGTGGTTGTAACCCCTTCTACCTCCCGGTCAAGACATACGTCCTCAACCCCAAGTCTGTCACCATGGGAGAGCTCTACGGAGGTATCGCCTGGCTGACAATTCATCTGTGCACTAACAGACTCACATACTGTCGTTTCATTTCAACCATTTGATGTCTATGATGTACTGAGGGCTTTGCGGATGTTAATAAAGCTATAGGGGCTGATTCTCTTGACCCCTTCTCACTGCAGCTCTCTGCTCCACTTACAGCACCACTGACCTGTATTTTAACCTGACTATTGTTTCTGGTGTTCTCCTTTAAGATCTGGAAAGTGGCACATGACCTCCTCTTACATGAAGGAGGAGATCCTTCTGACTTAGATAACTGCTGTCCAATTTCCCCAACCAACTTTTAGCAAAGAACTTTTTAAACTTTTCACTGTTCTTAATATGAACCAATATGGTTTTAGACCTGGACACAGCACCGGTTCAGCTGCTACGGTTATTCTAGATGATGTGTTAAATAGCTTGGATCATAAAAAAAAACATTCTGCTGCCTTATTTATAGACCTTTCCGAGGCCTTTGACACTGTTGACCGTCATATTCTCATTCAAAGGCTGACTGAAATAGGTCTGGGTCAGGCTTTTTGCAAGTGGTTTGAGAATTATCTGTCAGACAGGACTCAATGCATGATCTCTGGTGGTGTTCAGTCTAGTTTCCTGGATATTACAAAAGGTGTACCGCAGGGGTCTGTACTGGGACCTGTTCTCTTTACTATTTATGTCAATAATACTGGTCTATCTGTTAACTTGTAATATTCATCTGTATGCAGACGACAGTGTGATGTATACCACTCACCCAACTGTTGACCAGTCTATATTAGAGCTGCAATCTGACCTTGTTACCTTACAGAATGCCCTGGTTGGTTTAAAACTGGTACTTAATGTGGGCAAGACTAAATACACGTTGTTCACTAATTCTCAAAAAAAAATTTCAGATGGACTACATATTTATTTATTGGATGGTTCTCCCATCTTTCGGGTTCCCACCTATACATATCTGTGCATTTCGATTGGCAAAGACTTAATGTTTAATAAAACACATGGATGAGCTAGTTAAAAAGCTCAGATTTAAAGTGGGCTTCTGTTTTTAGATGTACTGTAGATCTGGCCTCTCCCTAAATAGCAGGAAGCAGGTTGGAGAGTCAAATTTACTGCCAGTTGTTAACTATGGTCATGTGTTATTGGTAATGTACATTTCTCTTCCTGTTTGTGAGAAAAGGTTTGTACTCAGGGCACCATTGGGAATGAGACCCTGGTCTCAATTGGGCTGCTCTGAATAAATAAAAATGAATACCACATTTTTTAAAATCAGTCTATAAATAAATCCATCCATAAACAGTCAGTTAATTTGTTAACATTTAACCATCCAACTCATTAATGTACCAATTAGTTCAATCAATGTATCCTTTGTTCGCTTGCTCACTCGTTTACTCACTCACTTGATATTGGTTTTTACCAATGTGTATATACAAACATAGGTCACAAAGTGCATAACATGAGCCCTAACCTTTCATCCCTGACCCCTACAGGTGAACATATTGACCCTGGAGTGGCGTGACGGCCTGATGGCGCTCAGCGTGCGAGCGGCCTGCAACGACACCAGCGATGACCACAAGTGGATCGTGTCGGACGGTCCGGTGGACGCGCTGTGGATTGAGAACATGAACACGGTCCTGGACGACAACAAGATGCTGTGTCTGGCCAACAGCGAACGCATCAAACTGACCCCGTCTATACACATGGTGTTTGAGGTCAGAGAGGGGTCAGGGGTTATAGGTTAGGGGTTCCTCTTCATTGCGTTCTAGTGTTGATGACAAGCGGGACAATCACTATGGACGTCTTTGACATGAACAGATAATAGTGACATGTTAAACATCCAGACTTTGTAAATGCTCTGCAACCTTTGTGTTGTGTGTCTCAGGTCCAGGACTTATCGGTGGCGTCCCCAGCCACAGTGAGTCGCTGTGGGATGGTCTACATCGACTCTAACGAACTCAAATGGATGCCCTATGTCCAGACCTGGATCACTGACTGGCCTGGCTAAAAGGTGATTTACCAGTCTCCTTAACATGGTCCAGACCTGATCACTGGCCTGGCTAACAAGGTGATTTACCAGTCTCCTGGTCCAACATGGTCTAGACCTGGATCACTGGCCTGACTAAAGGTGATTTACCAGTCTCCTAACATGGTCCAGACCTGGATCACTGGCCTGACTAACAAGGTGATTTACCAGTCTCCTTAACATGGTCCAGACCTGGATCACTGGCCTGACTAACAAGGTGATTTACCAGTCTCCTTAACATGGTCCAGACCTGGATCACTGGCCTGGCCTGACTAACAAGGTGATTTACCAGTCTCCTTAACATGGTCCAGACCTGGATCACTGGCCTGACTAACAAGGTGATTTTACCAGTCTCCTTAACATGGTCCAGACCTGGATCACTGTCCTGACTAACAAGGTGATTTACCAGTCTCCTTAACATGGTCCAGACCTGGATCACTGGCCTGACTGAACCAGTCTCCTTAACATGGTCCAGACCTTCACTGGCCTGACCCAAGGTGATTTCTCTTAACATCTGATTTTACCAGTCTCCTTAACAGGCCTGACCAAGGTGATTTAATCTCCTTAACATGGTCCAGTAGCTGATCACTGGCCTGACTAACAAGGTGATTTACCAGTCTCCTTAACATGGTCCAGACCTGGATCACTGGCCTGACCAACAAGGTGATTTCCTGCGCTGATCACATCTCTACTCCGAATATACATCTACCATGTCTTCATAATCATAATGCCCCTCTGTGGAAGTAGCTGTGGGCTCAGTCAAGCCTGTTTGGATTTCTGTATTCTCATGTTATCGTTCTGTGAAGATCACAGAGAATGTTGCGTCTCTCAGACCAAAGACAGAGGTGTATCTAACTATATAGATGGCTAGAATTGTATTCCTACCGTCAGTGTCAGCAGATCCATCATAAACATCAACCACCACAACACATCAAAGATTATCATGTGACCCGTCACCTCTAACCTTTACACATTCTCTCTTCGTCACCTCTAACCTTTACACTTTCTCTCTTCGTCACCTCTAACCTTTACACATTCTCTCTTCGTCACCTCTAACCTTTACACATTCTCTCTTCATCACCTCTAACCTTTACACATTCTCTCTTCATCACCTCTAACCTTTACACATTCTCTCTTCGTCACCTCTAACCTTTACACAATCTCTCTTCGTCACCTCTAACCTTTACACATTCTCTCTTCGTCACCTCTAACCTTTACACAATTCTCTTCGTCACCTCTAACCTTTACACATTCTCTCTTCGTCACCTCTAACCTTTACACATTCTCTCTTCGTCACCTCTAACCTTTACACATTCTCTCTTCGTCACCTCTAACCTTTACACATTCTCTCTTCGTCACCTCTAACCTTTAAACATTCTCTCTTCGTCACCTCTAACCTTTACACATTCTCTCTTCGTCACCTCTAACCTTTACACATTCTCTCTTCGTCACCTCTAACCTTTACACATTCTCTCTTCGTCACCTCTAACCTTTACACATTCTCTCTTCGTCACCTCTAAACCTTACACATTCTCTTCGTCCTAACCTTTACACATTCTCTCTTCGTCAATTCTAACTCATTCTCTCTTCTGTCACCTCTGACCTTTAAACATTCTCTTGCATCATTAGAGTAGGAGGATCCTGTGAACTGTCCTGTCTTTATGATAACTGTCTTTAAATGGTTTTATATCCTTCCTCGTCTG
>NW_026279264.1:0-5502 GCF_023373465.1 Oncorhynchus keta | reverse complement strand
TGTACTTCGTTCCAGTTACGTATTGCTCAGAGGACTGCAGACATCGATGTTGTCTTAGGGTATTGTCTTCATGTTGTTTATCTTGTTGTTTCTGTCCTCAGTCTCCTTCTCAGGGGACACAGACATCGTGTTGATGATGGACAGTTCAGCCAGTGTGGGACAGAGGAACTTTGACTCCAGCAAGACCTTCGTCAAGCGTCTGGCTGAGGCGCTTCCCTGTCTGCAGAGAGGTCGGCCGTGCTGCCGTGCGTGTCGCCGTGGGCCAGGTACAGCCGTGAACGCCGCATGGAGGCGGAGCTGACCTCTAACCTCACCCTGCTGACCCATTAAGATCGATGCCGCCACCTTCCAGAATGACGGTACTGGCGTTACCAAAGCGATGGCCTTCGCCATGGGCAATTCAAGACATCCAGGGGGCGGGAACAGGAAGAGGAAGCTGGTGCTGTTCTCTGACGGGAGGTCGAGGCGTTACCGGGCGATGCTGGAGCGCGTACGGCTGGTGTCAGAGGCGGGGTGGGCTGTAACGTTATCACCGTGGGCAACCAGGTGAGCGAGGCCAACCTGCGCTCAGCTGGTCAGCAGGGGAGGAGTTCAGCGTCACCTACGCCCAGCGCCACCTGTTCCGCGTCCCCAGACTACCCATCTCTGCTGCGTGGCGTGTTCTACCAGACCGTGTCCCTCCAGGATCTCAGGCCTGAGTGCAGGGTCAGGGCTGGGACCACATGCTTTAGAGTTTAGTCTCCCTCATTATGAATGTCCATTCGTACTTAGAAGTAAGCTAATTTGCGATCACTGTGTTTTAGTTGTGTTTTTATGTCTGATAATGACAGAAGACGATTGTGTGTCAGACTGTGTAAGAGATTGTGTTACACTGTGTTCATGTGCTCTCTGAATTATCAGGACCAACCGGGAAACTCTGAAAAACTCCCGTAACAGAAACTAGTTTCAGATGTCTAAAAACAGTTTGTTATGAGCTTCTAAGTTGTAACATCTCCCAGTCAGACATGTTCCCAGATCCATCCAGAATTCCCAGTGTTGTTCCCAGTTCCATAATTCCCCAGTCAGACTTTTCCCAGTTCCATAATTCCCAGTCAGACTTTTCCCAGTTCCATAATTCCCAGTCAGACTGTTCCCAGTTCCATAATTCCCAGTCAGACTGTTCCCAGTTCCATAATTCCCAGTCAGACTGACTTTCCCAGGTCCATCACCACAATTCAAGCAGCACATGAACACAGCATTAAACAGGAAGGTTACTGTAAAATAATGGGTTTTTTTGTGTGTTTTTTTTTAACAAACTTATTTTATATGTTGTTTTTTAGATCAGAGACAGAACAGGATATGACATCACTCCATATGTTTTAAACATCAAAGTTAAACATTAAACATCCTCTATAGACAACCTGGTCAAAATGAAGATACTGAACAGCTGGACACAGACTGCTAACGTATGTATGTGTTTAGGGGGAGGGGGTCTCTAATGTCCAGTATATAATGTAGCATTTTTCTCTATACCAAACAGTTTTGTCTGGGTTCCTTGTTTAGATGATGACAGACACACATACACACACAACCACACACACACTCCTCTCTGTATCAGCCTCATTAACGCTTGAGAGGCTACCAACCGTAAACTTTGTTTTGGATGGATTATTCAGTCCTTCAACGTTCCAGGTAACAGATGTGTGTGTTGTCAGCAAGGAATTCCCTCTATGTAATAAATCATTAATCCTCGGTGCTATCGTTCCAGAGCAAGTGTCTCAGTGTCAAGATGACCTCTGTAGCAGTAGACTTCTACATATAAAACTGATGTCTTGATCTGAAAGAAAACATTTTGTTTGGACCAAGCGAGCTGCTTCATTAAATGCCGCGTCACCCCCAATAAATGTTTCTGTAGTGTCTGTTTTCTGCTATGTCCTACACACACACACACACACACACACACACACACACACACACACACACACACACACACACACACACACACACACACACACACACACACACACACACACACACACACACACACACACACACACACAACACACACATCTCCCTTCTGTCATTGACACTTCTCTCTTCTGTCCTTCAGATATTTCACTTCTCTTCTTTCTCATTATTATATTTAAAATATAGGTATTTTGACCTCAAGGGCCTTCTGGGGTTAAAGGGTGACTGCATATCCTGTTTTGGCCTCGTTTTTGAAATGCTAGGCCATGACTGAAGGCAAACGTGGGTAGTCATGTGGGGTGTCTGTACACCATTCAATCTCACAAGCTTAAGAGCAGTAGTGAGTGTAAGGTAAGCAAACTAGCTTTGCTATGGCGAGAAATATGTTTTTGGAGTTAGGTTCTCCCTTTCTCAAGCTGCCAGCTCAAGATGGTCAAGCTAATTCAAGATTCTATGTGTAGGCTAAAGTACAGAGTCAATGTGGAGGCTATATATACAGGGGGGTTATACTAGTGCCAGTCAGCTTTGTTTGGATTTATCACGCAGCCTCTGGAGGGGTGCTGATACAGAGTCAATGTGGAGACTATATACAGGAGGTACTGGTACAGAGTCAATGTGGAGGCTATATACAGGGGTACTGGTACAGAGTCAATGTGGAGGCTATATACAGGGGTACCGATACAGAGTCAATGTGGAGGCTATATGCAGGGGTACCGATAGAGAGTCAATGTGAGGCTATATGCAGGGGTACCGGTACAGAGTCAATGTGGAGGCTATATACAGGGGTACTGGTACAGAGTCAATGTGGAGGCTATATACAGGGGTACCGATACAGAGTCAATGTGGAGGCTATATACAGGGGTACCAGTACAGAGTCAATGTGGAGACTATAGACAGGGGTACCGGTACAGAGTCAATGTGGAGGCTATATACAGGAGGTACCGATACAGAGTCAATGTGGAGGCTATATACAGGGGTACCAGTACAGAGTCAATGTGGAGGCTATATACAGGGGTACCAGTACAGAGTCAATGTGGAGACTATATACAGGGGTACCAGTAGGGAGTCAATGTGGAGGCTATATACAGGGGTACCAGTACAGAGTCAATGTGGAGACTATATACAGGGGTACCGATACAGAGTCAATGTGGAGACTATATACAAGGGTACCCGGAGAAGGCGACTGGAAAAAGCTGCTGTTACCGCTCCAATACTACAACATGCCAACATGCAATCATTGGACAATAAATTAGACGAGGTACGATCACGAAAATCCTATCAACATGTTAAATGTGCAACAAGAGGGGAAACAATTCTAGATCACCTCCATACAATCCTAGATCACCTTTCCCACACACAGAGACGTGTACAAAGCTCTCCCTCTCCCTCCATTTGCAAATCCTGACCACAACTCTATCCTCCTGATTCCTGCTTACAAGCAAAATTAAAGCAGGAAGCACCTGTGACTCGGTCTATAAAAAAGTGGTCAGATGAAGCAGATGCTAAACTACAGGACTGTTTTGCAGCACAGAGTGGAACATGTTTGGGATTCTTCCACGATGACATTGAGGAGTACATCACATCAGTCACTGGCTTTATCGCTAGTGCATCGAGGGCGCCCTCCGCACAGTGACTGTACGTTGCCACCCCAAATCCAGAAGCCATGGATTACAGGCAGCCTTCGCACTGAACTAAAGGGTAGAGCTGCCGCTTTCAAGGTGGGGAATCTAATACAGGGCTAAGATTGAATCATAGTACACCAGCTCTGACGCCTCGTCTTATGGGCAGGGCTTGAAAACTATTACAGACTACAAAGGGAAGCACAGCCGCGGCTGCCCAGTGACCTGAGCCTACCAGACGAGCTAAATCACTCCTATGCACGCTTGAGGCAAGCAAAACTGAGGCATGTATGAGAGCATCAGCTGTTCCGGCATGTGCTGACCAGGAGGAGGAGGAGCAGGAGTCTTCACTGACATTTTCAACATGGCCCCCTGATTGAGTCCGTAATACCAAATGTTTCAAGCAGACCACCATAGTCCCTGTGCCCAAGAACACAAAGGCATCCCTCAAAAGTAACCAAGACTAAGGAGATGACTGTGGACTACAGGAAAAGGAAGACTGAGCACGCCCATTCTCATCGATGGGGCTGTAGTGGAGCAGGTTGAGTGCTTCAAATTCCTTGATGTCCACATCAACAACAAACTAGAATGGTCCAAACACACTAAGACAGTCGTGAAGAGGGCACGACAAAACCTATTCCCCATCAGGAAACTAAAAATATTTGGCATGGGTCCTGAGATCCTCGAAAGGTTCTACAGCTGCACCATCGAGAGCATCCTGACTGGTTGCATCACTGCCTGGTACGGCAATTGCTCGGCCTCTGACCGCAAGGCACTACAGAGGGTGGTGCGTACGGCCCAGTACATCACTGGGACTAAGCTGCCTGCCATCCAGGACTTCTACACCAGGCGGTGTCAGAGGAAGGCCCTAACAATTGTCTAAGACCCCCAGCCACCCTAGTCATAGACTGTTCTCTCTACTTCTTTTCAGTTGAAAGTGTCAGTGTTCTCAAGGTTCCGTTTTAGGACCACTATTGTTTTTCACTATATATTTTACTTCTTGGTGATGTCATTCGGAAACATAATGTGGACTATGTGCACCATGTGGACGGCACACAGCTGAAAGTTTCGAATAATCATGGTAAAGCCCCAAATTGCCTACCCTGGAAGCCTGTATTTCAGACATATGAAGTGGATGGCGGCAAAATGTTTTAGTTTTAAACTCAGACAATACAGAGATACTAGTTATAGGTCCCAAAAAAAAAGAGCTCTTCTGTTAATTATTCTTTTTATGGTTTGTACAGTCGTCTCAAATAAAACCGTGAAGTAACTCAGGTGTGGACCCTGATCTCTCTTTTGATGAACATATGAAATATTTAACAGATCCTATGCTTTTGTACTTCTAGATTAGACTACTGCAATGCTCTACTCTCTGCAATACTCTCTGGATACCCGGATAAAGCAGTAAATAAACTTCAGTTTCAGCTAATATGGCTGCTAGAATCCTGACTAGATCCAAAACGAATGTGATCATATCCAAACACACCAGAGTGCCTCTCTACACTGGCTTCCTGTCAAGGCTAGTGCTCATTTCAAGGTTTTACTGCTAACCTACAAAGCTTTACATGGGCTTTACATGGGGTAAATACCTACATGTACGCTACGGTCACAAGACGCAGGCCTAGAATTTTTAGGCAAACAGCTGGAGGCAGGGCTTTCTCTTATAGAGCTCCATTTTTATGGATTGGTCTGCCTGTATTTTTTGAAGACTCATCTCTTATGTAGGTCCTATGATTGAGTGTTGTCTGGCGCAGGGGTGTGGAGGTGAACGGAATGTCACTGGAGCGACAAACGGCCCTTGCTCTCTCTGCCTCAGAGTCAGAGTCAGGACAGGCAGAGTGGTCAGGCTCAGAGTCAGGACAGGCAGAGTGGTCAGGCAGGCTCAGAGTCAGGACAGGCAGAGTGGTCGAGGCAGGCTCAGAGTCAGGACAGGCAG
>NW_026279263.1:0-19359 GCF_023373465.1 Oncorhynchus keta | reverse complement strand
ACATGATAAAACATCCCCTCTCAAATTAGTAACATATTGTACATTTTGCAAATTTGTAACATATAATACAAATTGTAATTCGTAACATATCATACTAAATGGAGTGTTCCACATTTACATACAGAATAATACAAAATGCTCTGAGACCAGGTTGGCTGGACAAATAAGTGGAGGTGTAACGATCTTCTTCATCTGATGAGGAGTATGAAAGATCGGACCAAAACGCAGCGTGGTAAGTGTCCATTTTAATAAAATATAACTGAACACTGAATACAAAATAACCAAAGTGAAACAATGAAAATCGAAACAGTTCTGTATGGTGAAACGCAGGTCCAGGTCTGCAATAGGCTAACTACTGTAGCAATCATACCACACATAAAAGCATTCAAAGCTACATCAATATCCAATATGAATAGACAAGAACAAATAGGAATAGCTGATATGCAGCTGACAAGCCAGGTGCATCATTACACATGAAAAAACAGTGAAGACATGAAACACAGATCAAAAAGCTCCCCTATTGATCTTGTTTAGTTTTAGTTTAGTTTATTTTATTTTTACAGGGACAGTGCACATTAATCAACGTTTCAGTAAAAGTGCCGGTTTTAGCCAGCCGGCTAATTTTCAACCGCAGTCCCAGGGTAGGTTATTAAAAACAATTACAATATAGACAATAGCACCATAGACATAGCAACATAGCAACATAGGACAAGCAAGACATAGCATACAGACAGAGCAACATAGAACAAAAAGCAGCAAGACAAAATTCATAAAAGCAACAAAGTGTTTCCACACCTCACAAGCTTAAGACAACAGACAACATGGAAAGCGGCAACACACAGCTAGGGACCATGTTCACAAATCTGATTGACCTTTAGCCATGTCTTCAAGCATTTTGTGAAAGTGTGATATGTGGTGCAGTTATGTGTGTCTGATGGCAGTGTATTCCAGACATGGGAAGCTCTCACAGAGAATGCAGATTTACTAAAGGTGCTTTTCCTTAGGGGAACTATACAGTCACCTCTCATGGCAGACCTTGTGGATCTGCTGCCATATGTCTGGGTTTTCTGTTTAACAAAAATATTGAGTGGAGGGGGAGGAGCCAGGCCATTAAGGATCTTGAATACAAGACATGCGTCAGTGTATTGCACAAGATTTTCCCAACTCAAGAGCTCATGCTTTCTAAGGATGTGACAATGATGATGGCTATTGGGCTTCCTATCAACCACTTTGAGAGCCTGTTTGTAGACAGACTGAATAGGTTTTAATGTTGTACAGCAAGCTTGGGCCCAACTAGTCAAGCAGTATGTTAAGTGGGGGAGTATCATAGATTTGAAGTACAGTTTTGCTACCTCTGTAGTCAAACAATTTCGTATAAATCGGAAATTAGCTAGATTGAATTTAGTTATTTGAATTGCCTTTTTCACATGCTTTTTAAAAGAGAGGTTGGAATCAAGTATGATGCCAAGGTACTTAAAATCGGATACCACCTGGAGCTTCTCTCCTGACACATAGACATCTGGCTCAGTAGCATCTGTTGCCCTATTTGTGAAGAACATGCAAACAGTTTTTTTCACATTGAGATGCAAACACGAGTCACTGAGCCACTTTGTAACCTGGACCATTACAGTAGTGAGTTCTTGTGCAGCTTGTTGTTTGCTCTTTGCATGCACATATATCACTGTATCATCTGCATACATTTGAACTTCAGACCCAGTACAGACAGAAGGCAGATCATTAATGTACAGGCTGAACAGGAGGGGCCCCAGTATTGACCCTTGGGGCACGCCCACATCATAGCTACGAGTGGGCGACAGCTCATTGCTCACTCTGACACACTGAGTTCTGCCTTCAAGGTATGATTTCATCCATCTCAAGGCATCAGGGGAAAAGTTGAACTTGGACAATTTTGTGATGAGAATCTCATGGTTAACAGTATCAAAAGCCTTCCTTAGGTCCAGAAATACAGCCCCAACAGCACCCCCTTTGTCCATCTTGGACTTCACATTTTCCAGAAGAAAGCAGTTGGCCGTTTCTGTGGAGTGTTTCGCTCTGAAGCCAAACTGCATGGAGTGTAATGTGAAGGGGCTGTTGTTGAGGTGGGCAATCAGTTGTTCTGCTACACACTTTTCAACAACCTTTGACACCACAGGTAGTATACTAATGGGCCTGTAGTTACTCACATCAGCAGGGTCGCCTGATTTAAAGATGGCCGTTATTATGGCCGACTTCCATACCCTTGGAAACACACCGAGACCAATAGATGTGTTGGTGACCTTAGTAATGGGGCCAATGAGTGACTCTTTGTAGTTTTTAAGAAAGGTAGAGTCCATCCCAAACACATCTTTGGCTTTAGAGTTCTTTAGTGAGCTAATCACCTTGTTCACCTTTGACTCAGAAACCTCCCTTATGACGAAGACAGGTTGAGTGTCATTCACTAGCACTGAGCCCAAGAAATCAGTGGAAGGGTTCTGTGTCAGTACCCTGACAGAGTCAATAAAGTAGGAATTGAAGGCTGTTGCTATTTCAACTGCATCCTGTGTTAGATTGTTATTCACCATGATTTCTAGTCTTTTTGCAGGGTTACTATGGTCTTTCCCTGTTAACTTTTTTAGATTCTCCCATATCAATTTAGAATTTCTCTTTGCTTCACCAATTATGTTAATAAAAAAGTTTGCCTTGGCCTGTCTGATTTCTTTCACCACCTTATTTCTCAACATGGTAAACCTACGTCTGTCATGCTCTAATTTAGATTTTAGGGCTGTTTCTAGAGCATAATCTCGTTCTTTCATCAATTTCCAGATTTCTCCATTTAGCCAAGGAAGAGTGCTCTTTTGGCCAGGTTTGGATTTGATTTTCTTTAGGAAGCCATTTATTGTAGTCTGGATTGTGGATAGAAAAACCTGACTATCAGCTTCCACGTCTGTATAGGACAAAAGATCATTCCAGTTTATTCCCTTAATTGCTTTTTCAAAATAGTTTAATTCACTCTTAGGTATTCTGAGTTGATCCGGCTTTCTAACAGTAGAGAGGTTAAACCTGCTCTTAGACAGCTTTCTGGCTATAAGTGTCAGATTATGATCAGACAGCCCAGTAACCATATTGAATGATTTAGTCACTCTCTCTGGTTTATTACTGAACACCAAATCAATCTGTGTTTTAGAGCAACAAGTCACCCTGGTTGGCCCTTTAACTAGCTATTACCTATATTACCTAGACTATAGAATCCTACAACACCACAATGCATTTCATTACTGTTTTCAAATTAGTACAAAATTATACTCTAGGCTGCAGTGAAAAAGTCCTGTGATTTGAAAGTTTCATTTCATTTCATTCCATTTGGATCAGTTGTGGGTCTAATCTGACAGTTTATGAGGTCTAGAAAGGCACAGTACCAGGCCAGTCTGGCTGTATTTTTTATTCTGATACTGAATAAGCTGTTTCAGATCATCATTCTCCCAAGTGGTCCTATAATAATGTGACCACATATGCTCCGGGCAGGCCCAGTTTGTCAGGAAAGCTTAACACTGCCTCCTCTCTGCACCTAGAACATAGAGCTTCAATATAGCCTAAATATTCATCCTTTAACTTTTAAAATGTATTACCTTTTAGATGTGTAATTAACACAACTAGTCACAACCAGTTTTAATCTGATTAGACAACTTCAAAAGTCTCCTGTAGGCATCTGCACATTCATCCAAAATATAATTCCACCATCCTCAGAATGGCTTGACATTAACCATGTTTCCATCCAACCTTCTAATGCGAGTAAAGTAGTCTACATGTCGGATAAAAAAATGTCACAGCAACACCGGAAAGCATGCAGTTTATTAGGCTACAGATGAAATAAATTCTGAACTTCACAGGGAGGTGAAAGTGCACAGCTATGAGGTTGATATGAAGGGCCTTATTCTGGTGACATAATGATTGATGCTTGACATTTGACAAATACAAATCATCTTTAACTTTTGTCCATAATAACCTCATCATGTTGTAGGCTATACCTGCACTGTATCAGCACGCTGTTGGATAGAGCGTGCAACAGTATAATTAATTTTAAACCGTCCCCTCGCCCATACCCTGGCGCGAACCAGGGACCTTCTGCACACATCAACAACAGTCACCCACGATGCATCGTTACCCATCGCTCCACAAAAGCCGCGGCCCTTGCAGAGCAAGGGGAACTACTACTTCAAGGTCTCAGAGCAAGTGACGTAGCCGATTGAAACGCTAACTAAGCTAGCCGTTTCACATCCGTTTACAAGCGCACCTGCCAATACCACAGTGGGAACTTTCGCTACATTATTATGTGACAAACCCATCAGTAGGCCTAGAGTTGAAAATGCATGGAAATTCATTAACTTGTATTTTTCAATCAGTAAATGGGAATTTAACCTCAAATAAAACATGTGCACTACGTATTTACACGCAGACTTTTATCTGCAACAAGTCCATTTGATGGAAACACTACTTTAATGGGAAATGCGACAGGGTTTCCCTGAGCCGGTAATTACGGCTTTTGTCCGAAAAAAACAATAAAAAGCCAATACATAAAATTGTGACCGGCCAAATTGTCCATGAAAGGCTGTGCATTATGTGCATTATGTACATATATGCACGAATTGAATGTGAGATTGTGTTGCTCCACAACAAGTGATTTAAACTGCTTGTGTCACATGCAGAGTGCAGTGCACACTGCGACCGTTAGTTTTCATAAAGCTGATATGGTGTTTTGGCACAAAATATATTTTGATTTAATGAATGAAAGTAACATGTGTCTTTATGCTGAGGGCGGAGTCATAGCGTATCAAGAGACACTTTTCCGCACGTTCATTCATGTATGAACTTCTCTGACCTTGGAAGACAGGATACGCATTGAGCAAACAAGTTGAATACAAGTTGCCGTACGCTGCATTTCAGAGACCCAAAGGCATTCCAGACAAATTAAAGCTGCCGTTTTATTCCGTTTAGAGGACTCTTCAGCCTAGCACACATTCAAGCACGTGCGTTTACTATTTAATTTGATCAATTTAATCGGTCGTTCGATCAGATCATAGAATGCCAATGTCCTTCATTCTCATATAAATGTATCTAGTTATGCTAATTGTGTCCCTTCAACGTAGAAAAGTATTTAGCCTTTCTCATGTTGAATTGTCATGTTGAATTCGTTATTATCCGGCAGGCCGGGGCCGTCTCCAGAGTTCCATAGCATTCGGGGCTCAGTCCTGAAGACTAAGGGGTTTGTGGTTCCAATTAAAAAAGGGCCTTTCCTGCAATTCTACATCATTTTACATGACTGGAGACGTTACAATAATATTTGTTTATACCACACAGATTATTAAAATGACAAGCTACTCAGACCCTGCAAGGTAAAGTCCCCCCTTATCTCAGCTCGCTGGTCACCATAGCATCACCCACCTGAAGCACGCGCTCCAGCAGGTATATATATATCTCTCTAGTCACCCCCAAAACCAATTCTTCATTTGGCCGCCTCCTCTTCCAGTTCTCTGCTGCTAATGACTGGAACGAACTACAAAAATCTCTGAAACTGTAAACACTTATCTCCCTCACTAGTTTTAAGCACCAACTGTCAGAGCAGCTCACAGATTACTGCACCTGTACATAGCCCATCTATAATTTAGCCCAAACAACTACCTCTCCCCCCTACTATATTTATTTTGCTCATTTGTACCCCATTATTTATATCTCTACTTTCACATTCGTCCACTGCAAATCTACTATTCCAGTGTTTTACTTGCTATATTGTATTTACTTTGCTACCATGGCCTTTTTTGCCTTTACCTCCCTTATCTCACCTCATTTGCTCACATTTACATTTACATTTAAGTCATTTAGCAGACGCTCTTATCCAGAGCGACTCACATTGTACATATATTTATTTTTCTACTGTATTATTAACTGTATGTTTGTTTATTCCATGTGTAACTCTGTGTTGTTGTATATGTCGAACTGCTTTGCTTTATCTTGGCCAGGTCGCAATTGTAAATGAGAACTTGTTCAACTTGCCTACCTGGTTAAATCAAGGTTAAATAAAAAATAAATAAATAAATGTACATACTGAGATCAATACAACGAACTACCCATGTCATAAATGCAACCAATAGCGTAGGCCAGCCTTTCTTGGACCTGTTAATGGTGGGTCGCGACGTGTCAGAGTAAATTTATAATTATTTTATTCATTGCTATAATTGATATGGCCAAGTGCAACTGCGCTCTCTGTTCAGTGCGCTCTCTGCTTAGCAGCGGTGTCTCTGCTCAGTTTGGCAGCTGCGCGAGTGGGGGAGATGTCCGTGTGCTTCACGGTTTACCAGATAGTTTGTTCTGTAGTTTTATTGAAGATCACTCTGCGACCTAGAAACTGCACTGGTGTCGTGAAATGGACTCAAGCCAGTCAGAAATTCTGACCGAGGTCATACAGCGATACAGTTTCGCTCTCTTGGTTTCCTACAAACTTCGAGAAATAACGAGGAGCGCCTGCAATGTGTTTAGTGCGGGAAATGCTTACTAATATCGAGTCTCACAAAACGAACAAATTGAAACGACACGGCCTGACCAAACATCCACAGCATGACGTTAAACCCAGTGAGTTATTTCAGAACAGGGGAGAATGCTTCAGGAAACAGTGCTTCGACAGTGGAAAAGTAACTAATCTAGCAAGGCATTGTTGTCATTTTCTAACAGGTGATGATAAACAAATAAGGGAGCACTATCGCTCATAATAGTAGATGTGAGTTTCTCTTTCAAACAATCCCCAGCTAATGGTTAGCTAACGTTAGCCAAAGCTAGCTAGCCTACTGATAGTGCAACCCTAAGTAACAGTACATATGAAGATGAAACATGATCAGGCCTACTGTACATCTTACTGTAGAAATGATTGTTACAAACAAGTATAGGTTGGCACTGTTGCTGTTAAATAATTTTCATTCAGGATAAACTGATTGAGGCAAGATGCTTTTTGAGGCAAACACCCACGCAGTTTTGGTTCGCTCATCTACAGCAGGAAGCGGTAGATGTTCTGATACAGTTTAGCACCACATACCTACAGCATGTGAGTCAGGGTTCTCAACTCTGGCGTACTTAAAAAAAACAAGTACAGAAAAAGACTCCATGCTGACCTCAGGGTTGCACTGTCAAAAACTGAGCCCAGAATAGGCATACTTGTTGAAAACTTCAACCAGCTACACACCTCTCATTAGGAATGTGTGTGTTTGTTTTCTGGTCTACATCTGTGATGTGTAAATATTTATTGTATTTTAACAGCAACAGTTACACTTTACACCTTTTTTTCAACAATACTTTCTACAGTCATTTTAAATCTGTACTATTACTGTGCACTATCAAAAGCGGTGCCTGTGTGTATGTTCTGTTATACATCTGTGTGATGTGATCAATCAGTTTATTCCAGTTCAGATTTAAAATGATTTATTGTATTTTAACAGCAACAGTTCTAACCTAGACAGATATGTAAGAGTGTTTTTAATGGGGGAAAATAAACAGGATTTGCTAATTATGTGGGTATTTAATTTCATTGTTGTTTGTTTTTAGGTATAAGGGCAATTAAATGTACGGATATTTACGTATAGTTGCGTGTTTTCATACGTGTGTGTAACAGGTACACACTCCAAAACTGTCTCTTTCAGATTCTCCACATCCACAGTATCTGGCACTGCCATAACAAGGTTCTGTCGCCAGGTCGAAGAAACAGAGTGTTCTCACCTCTTTCCTCAAACACGCACGCACCCACCCACCCACCCACCCACCCACCCGCACCCGCACACACACACACACACACACACACACACACACACACACACACACACACACACACACACACACACACACACACACACACACACACACACACACACACACACACACACACCGTCACAGAAGGGTCAAACTGTTTCTAACCTCAGTCACAGAACAGTCAGGATGTTTAACACCATCATGTAGCTTATTAGGAGAGAGGAGCTCTGACTAGGAACAACCAGGTGTGGATGTTTACAACACAACCACTACAGAACATGAACACATGTTTTCTCATGGCGTGCATACGAAATGGCCCCACTATTCCCTGTATAGTGTACCCCTTCCCCTGTATCCTGTATAGTGTACCCCTTCTCCTGTATCCTGTATAGTGTACCCTTTACCCTGTATGCTGTATAGTGCACCCCTTCCCCTGTATAGTGTACCCCTTCCCCTGTATAGTGTACCCCTTCCCCTGTATCCTGTATAGTGCACCCCTTACCCTGTATCCTGTATAGTGCACCCCTTACCATGTATCCTGTATAGTGTACCCCTTACCCTGTATCCTGTATAGTGCACCCCTTACCCTGTATCCTGTATAGTGCACCCCTTACCATGTATCCTGTATAGTGTACCCCTTACCCTGTATCCTGTATAGTGCACCCCTTTCCCTGTATCCTGTATAGTGCACCCCTTACCATGTATCCTGTATAGTGTACCCCTTACCCTGTATCCTGTATAGTGCACCCCTTTCCCTGTATCCTGTATAGTGCACCCCTTTCCCTGTATCCTGTATAGTGTACCCCTTTCCCTGTATCCTGTATAGTGTACCCCTTCCCCTGTATCCTGTATAGTGCACCCCTTACCCTGTATCCTGTATAGTGCACCCCTTACCCTGTATCCTGTATAGTGCACCCCTTACCCTGTATCCTGTATAGTGTACCCCGTACCCTGTATCCTGTATAGTGTACCCCGTACCCTGTATCCTGTATAGTGTACCCCTTACCCTGTATCCTGTATAGTGCACCCCTTACCCTGTATCCTGTATAGTGCACCCCTTACCCTGTATCCTGTATAGTGTACCCCTTTCCCTGTATCCTGTATAGTGTACCCCTTACCCTGTATCCTGTATAGTGTACCCCTTACCCTGTATCCTGTATAGTGTACCCCTTACCCTGTATCCTGTATAGTGTACCCCGTACCCTGTATCCTGTATAGTGTACCCCTTACCCTGTATCCTGTATAGTGCACCCCTTACCCTGTATCCTGTATAGTGCACCCCTTTCCCTGTATCCTGTATAGTGCACCCCTTTCCCTGTATCCTGTATAGTGTACCCCTTTCCCTGTATCCTGTATAGTGTACCCCTTACCCTGTATCCTGTATAGTGCACCCCTTACCCTGTATCCTGTATAGTGCACCCCTTTCCCTGTATCCTGTATAGTATACCCCTTTCCCTGTATCCTGTATAGTGTACCCCTTACCCTGTATCCTGTATAGTGCACCCCTTTCCCTGTATCCTGTATAGTGTACCCCTTTCCCTGTATCCTGTATAGTGTACCCCTTACCCTGTATCCTGTATAGTGCACCCCTTACCCTGTATCCTGTATAGTGCACCCCTTACCCTGTATCCTGTATAGTGTACCCCTTTCCCTGTATCCTGTATAGTGTACCCCTTACCCTGTATCCTGTATAGTGTACCCCTTACCCTGTATCCTGTATAGTGTACCCCTTACCCTGTATCCTGTATAGTGTACCCCTTACCCTGTATCCTGTATAGTGCACCCCTTACCCTGTATCCTGTATAGTGCACCCCTTTCCCTGTATCCTGTATAGTGCACCCTTTTCCCTGTATCCTGTATAGTGTACCCCTTTCCCTGTATCCTGTATAGTGTACCCCTTACCCTGTATCCTGTATAGTGCACCCCTTACCCTGTATCCTGTATAGTGCACCCCTTTCCCTGTATCCTGTATAGTGCACCCCTTTCCCTGTATCCTGTATAGTGTACCCCTTTCCCTGTATCCTGTATAGTGTACCCCGTACCCTGTATCCTGTATAGTGCACCCCTTACCCTGTATCCTGTATAGTGTACCCCTTTCCCTGTATCCTGTATAGTGCACCCCTTTCCCTGTATCCTGTATAGTGTACCCCTTTCCCTGTATCCTGTATAGTGCACCCCTTACCCTGTATCCTGTATAGTGTACCCCTTACCCTGTATCCTGTATAGTGCACCCCTTACCCTGTATCCTGTATAGTGCACCCCTTACCCTGTATCCTGTATAGTGTACCCCTTTCCCTGTATCCTGTATAGTGTACCCCTTACCCTGTATCCTGTATAGTGTACCCCTTACCCTGTATCCTGTATAGTGTACCCCTTACCCTGTATCCTGTATAGTGTACCCCGTACCCTGTATCCTGTATAGTGTACCCCTTACCCTGTATCCTGTATAGTGCACCCCTTACCCTGTATCCTGTATAGTGCACCCCTTTCCCTGTATCCTGTATAGTGCACCCCTTTCCCTGTATCCTGTATAGTGTACCCCTTTCCCTGTATCCTGTATAGTGTACCCCTTACCCTGTATCCTGTATAGTGCACCCCTTACCCTGTATCCTGTATAGTGCACCCCTTTCCCTGTATCCTGTATAGTATACCCCTTTCCCTGTATCCTGTATAGTGTACCCCTTACCCTGTATCCTGTATAGTGCACCCCTTTCCCTGTATCCTGTATAGTGCACCCCTTTCCCTGTATCCTGTATAGTATACCCCTTTCCCTGTATCCTGTATAGTGTACCCCTTACCCTGTATCCTGTATAGTGTACCCCTTTCCCTGTATCCTGTATAGTGCACCCCTTTCCCTGTATCCTGTATAGTGCACCCCTTTCCCTGTGTCCTTCAACTTCTTACGGCTGAGACCCCGTTAACGGGATCGACTTGACAACAGCCAGTGAAAGTGCAGGGCGCCACAATCAAACAACAGAAATCTCATAATTAAAATTCCTCAAACATACAAGTATTTTACACCATTTTAAAGATAATCTTGTTGTAAATCCAGCCACAGTGTCCGATTTCAAAAAGGCTTTACGACGAAAGCGCACCAAACGATTATGTTCGGTTGGTACCTAGTCACAAAAAACACAGCCATTTTTTCCAGCCAAAGAGAGGAGTCACAAAAAGCAGAAATGGAGATGAAAATGAATCACTAACCTTTGATGATCTTTATCAGATGACACTCATAGGACTTCATGTTACACAATACATATATGCTTTGTTCGATAAAGTTCATATTTATATCCAAAAATCGTGCCCCTAGCCATAAGAAGTTTTAACTAACGGAGACGGCGATGTAGTTTAGGTATGTGGCGTCAGCCGTGAAGAATCGAGCCTAACAGCCCTTTTGTAGGCGGTGTTGTGATCGATTTTTCACGGTGGGGTGACATGAATGATATCATGTGATTTAATATGGTCTGCGCCATGACTGACATACAACTCATAGTAGAGTTGCCGTGTTCGTTATTTTCACAAACATGTCGCAGGTAAAAATGTATTGGTTGCAGATTGCGAGTTCTATGTTACACCACGAATGTACAGTGGTGGAAAAATTACCCAAGTGTCATACTTGAGTAAAAGTTACGTTTAATAGAAAATTGCTAAAGTAAAAGTGAAAGTTACCTAGTAAAATACTACTTGAGTAAAAGTCAAAGTATTTGCTTTTAATAATTTAGCAATTACATTTACTTTTGATCCTTAAGTATTGAAAATAAAAGTATAAATAATTTCAAATTCCCTATATTAAACAAACCAGATGGAAATGTTTACTTGTTTTTCTATTTACAGATTACCAGGGGAACACTCCAACACTAAGTCATAATTTACAAACAAAGCATTTGTGTTTATAGGCTACCTGCATCTAAGAAAACCATGGCAAAGTTGAATTACAATCTTAAACCCAGATCTTAGTCTGTGGCCTATGCCTATTGAAATGAGCCATTTATAACTGTTTGTAGTGTTAACACATGGGACATAATAATGGCACAATTGCCATAAAATAGCCTAACATTCATTTTTTTGAGCTTGTCCAAGTGTTTCTTGCTCAGAGTTTTCAAGATCCTCTTGTAATGGTTTCCTTCTGGGGAAAGAGAGGCGGACCAAAGCGCAGCGTGGTTATTCTGATTCATGTTTAATTCAAAGATAAACACGAACACAACAAAACAAGAAACGTGAAAACCTAAAACAGCCCTATCTGGTGCAAACACAGAGACAGGAACAATCACCCACAAAACCCAACACAAAACAGGCTACCTAAATATGGTTCCCAATCAGAGACAATGACTAACACCTGCCTCTGATTGAGAACCATATCAGGCCAAACATAGCAATAGACAAACCAGACACACAACATAGAATGCCCACCCAGCTCACGTCCTGACCACCACCAAAAAGGCTTTCCGGCGATTATCTGAGGACAGCGCTCCACATACAAACACATAAATCATATTTCAACCAGCCAGTTGCAACACAAAACTCAGAAATAACGATATAATTCATGCCTTAACTTTGAAGATCTTCTTCTGTTGGCACTCCAAAATGTCCCTTAAACATCACAAATGGTTCTTTTGTTCAATAAATTCCTTCTTTATATCCCCAAAATGTCAATTTATTTGGCGCGTTTGATTCAGAAAATACACCGGTTCCAACTCGTCCAACATGACTACAAAGTATTTAATAAGTTACCTTTAAACTTGGTCCACACATTTTAAACAACGTTCCTAATCCAACCTATATATGTATTTTACAACTTAAATAATCAATAACATTTAAGACGGAATATACTGTGTTCAATACCGGACGAAAACAAAGTGAAGTGTGTTCCAGGTCGTGCGCACCAAAAGACTTGAGTCCATCTGAGTGACACTTGGAAATAACAGGGCTACTTCTTCATTTCTCAAAAGAAAAACACAATCCAATTTCTAAAGACTGTTGACATCTACTGGAAGCCATAGGAACTGCAAGCAGATTCCTATTAAAAAGGGCTTACCATAGACAAGTATGGAAAACAGATTGACCTCAACATTAGGAGTGTTTTCTATCCAGATCTACTAATAATATGCATACCCTAGCTTCTGGGCCTGAGTAGCAGGCAGTTTACTTTGGGCATGCTTTTCATCCGGACGTGAAAATACTGCCCCCGAGCCCAAAGAGGTTTTAAGAACAGCCCTTAGCCGTAGTATATTGGCCATATACCATACCCCCCTCATGTGTTATTGCTTAGTCATAGCAGTCAAACAAGTTATATCGATATCCATTAATGGAAAAGGATCTGGCGAGTTTACTAAGGTCAAATGTTATTTTCCCTTTCTACATATTCAAATGATTTTATCCCGTCATGTCACAGTTTGTAATAATTATTATGTTGATGGAAATCCCAAAATATTTCTAATGTTGTTGTACAGCAATATTTCTTCTTAATTGGCTCGATAACATTATGGAAAAATTGTTTAATGTATACATGTGGCAACTCCAATTGCTGTGAACAAAAAAAATATGGGCTAGTTTTCAGGCCTTTTGGGTGGGTTTTGAGTGGTCATTGTGCTAGACATTTTAGTTAGACCTGGCAACCCTGACTCGTAGTCAAGTTTCTTCGGTTTAAGTTTGTGTGATGTATGACGTGACTAACCCAAGTGAAAGTATAGCAGGCCTCAAGTTGTAAAGTAGGCTACTAAAGTTTGAAGCTCCATAATCTTTTCCCGCTCTCTGGAGGCATGATATTGCAGAAGCTAGTGTGGGCGTGTGCCTCATGATAGTAAAAACAGCAAAAACAAACATATCTGGTTGTGGACCGCAGCTCAGAGAAATACTTCCCCTTCACACTCACACACAGGCTGTTTCTATATAAACAAACCTCAGTAGGAATGGTTACTAAATGACCCTAAAATAAGACCTGATCCAAGGTTAGTGTCCTCTCACAGTGTGTCAGGACTGTGGAACACCACCCAGAGTATCAGAGCCCCAGAGATCCTATTAAACATGTATCTCTATAGTGAGAGCAGTGGGGTATATGGAAAGTTGTGCCCATGCCATGTCAATGCTCACTCCTTGACTCTAATGTAGTAAGGCAGGGATGACAGGAGAAGAGACAGGCCAGGAGAATGGTACTGGCAGGAGTAGGCCTGGAGCACAGCAGGCAGGAGTCAAAGACTTGAGACAGGCCAGGAGAATGGTACTGGCAGGAGTAGGCCTGGAGCACAGCAGGCAGGAGTCAAAGACTTGAGACAGGCCAGGAGAATGGTACTGGCAGGAGTAGGCCTGGAGCACAGCAGGCAGGAGTCAAAGACTTGAGACAGGCCAGGAGAATGGTACTGGCAGGAGTAGGCCTGGAGCACAGCAGGCAGGAGTCAAAGACTTGAGACAGGCCAGGAGAATGGTACTGGCAGGAGTAGGCCTGGAGAACAGCAGGCAGGAGACTTGAGACAGGCCAGGGGAATGGTACTGGCATCAACATAATAATTATTACAAACTGTGACATGACGGGATAAAATAATTTGAATATGTAGAAAGGGAAAATAACATTTGACCTTAGTAAACTCGCCAGATCCTTTTCCATTAATGGATATAGGCCTGGAGAACAGCAGGCAGGAGTGAAAGACTTGAGACAGGCCAGGAGAATGGTACTGGCAGGAGTAGGCCTGGAGCACAGCAGGCGGGAGTCAAAGAATTGAGACAGGCCAGGGGAATGGTACTGGCAGGAGTAGGCCTGGAGCACAGCAGGCAGGAGTCAAAGACTTGAGACAGGCCAGGAGAATGGTACTGGCAGGAGTAGGCCTGGAGCACAGCAGGCAGGAGTCAAAGACTTGAGAC
The DNA here is from genome assembly GCF_023373465.1 of Oncorhynchus keta. NCBI lineage: Eukaryota > Metazoa > Chordata > Actinopteri > Salmoniformes > Salmonidae > Oncorhynchus > Oncorhynchus keta. The sequence goes on along the minus strand of NW_026279263.1, from coordinate 4,737 downwards.
AGGCCAGAGGAATGGTACTGGCAGGAGTAGGCCTGGAGCACAGCAGGCAGGAGTCAAAGACTTGAGACAGGCCAGAGGAATGGTACTGGCAGGAGTAGGCCTGGAACACAGCAGGCAGGAGTCAAAGACTTGAGACAGGCCAGGAGAATGGTACTGGCAGGAGTAGGCCTGGAGCACAGCAGGCAGGAGTCAAAGACTTGAGACAGGCCAGGAGAATGGTACTGGCAGGAGTAGGCCTGGAGCACAGCAGGCAGGAGTCAAAGACTTGAGACAGGCCAGAGGAATGGTACTGGCAGGAGTAGGCCTGGAGAACAGCAGGCAGGAGTCAAAGACTTGAGACAGGCCAGGAGAATGGTACTGGCAGGAGTAGGCCTGGAGCACAGCAGGCAGGAGTCAAAGACTTGAGACAGGCCAGGAGAATGGTACTGGCAGGAGTAGGCCTGGAGCACAGCAGGCAGGAGTCAGGAGTCAAAGACTTGAGACAGGCCAGGAGAATGGTACTGGCAGGAGTAGGCCTGGAGCACAGCAGGCAGGAGTCAAAGACTTGAGACAGGCCAGGAGAATGGTACTGGCAGGAGTAGGCCTGGAGCACAGCAGGCAGGAGTCAAAGACTTGAGACAGGCCAGGAGAATGGTACTGGCAGGAGTAGGCCTGGAGCACAGCAGGCAGGAGTCAAAGACTTGAGACAGGCCAGAGGAATGGTACTGGCAGGAGTAGGCCTGGAGCACAGCAGGCAGGAGTCAAAGACTTGAGACAGGCCAGGAGAATGGTACTGGCAGGAGTAGGCCTGGAGCACAGCAGGCAGGAGTCAGGAGTCAAAGACTTGAGACAGGCCAGGAGAATGGTACTGGCAGGAGTAGGCCTGGAGCACAGCAGGCAGGAGTCAAAGACTTGAGACAGGCCAGGAGAATGGTACTGGCAGGAGTAGGCCTGGAGCACAGCAGGCAGGAGTCAAAGACTTGAGACAGGCCAGGAGAATGGTACTGGCAGGAGTAGGCCTGGAGCACAGCAGGCAGGAGTCAGGAGTCAAAGACTTGAGACAGGCCAGGAGAATGGTACTGGCAGGAGTAGGCCTGGAGAACAGCAGGCAGGAGTCAGGAGTCAAAGACTAGAGACAGTTATATGTGAAAACTGGAACCGTTTGCATGTGATAAATCTATTACACAATGCACAATAAATATCTGACCTTTAAGTTAGCTTTTGCTGACTGAGTCCACCTCCCCTTACACAGCAGATGTATGGAATATTGATTAAAGTCACTGTTGCCTAGCAATGTGGCAGGATCAGATAAACATAACATTCCAAATCCAGGGTGGGTAAAAGGCTTTTTCTTTGGTTTCACATGTTCTTCATAAAAAACACATCCTTCCTTCTAACGAAGAACGTGTCTGTCATAAATGAACTATTTCAGGTGTGTGTGTTTTAAATGGGAGGGGCAACAATGAGTATCTCAAACATTCTTAAGAGATACCACTGTTCCTCCTCTATGTTAGTTCGACCATGTGAATAATTGTATTGTTTACCCCTTTTCTCCCCAATTGTGTGATATCCAATTGGCAGTTACAGTCCTGTCCCATCGCTGCAACTCACGTACGGACTCGGGAGGGGCGAAGGTCGAGAGTCTCTTGGCAGTTACAGTCCTGTCCCATCGCTGCAACTCCCGTACAGACTCGGGAGAGGCGACGGTCGAGAGTCTCTTGGCAGTTACAGTCCTGTCCCATCGCTGCAACTCCCGTACGGACTCGGGAGAGGCGAAGGTCGAGAGTCTCTTTGCAGTTACAGTCCTGTCCCATCGCTGCAACTCCCGTACGGACTCGGGAGAGGCGACGGTCGAGAGTCTCTTGGCAGTTACAGTCCTGTCCCATCGCTGCAACTCCCGTACGGACTCGGGAGAGGCGAAGGTCGAGAGTCTCTTTGCAGTTACAGTCCTGTCCCATCGCTGCAACTCCCGTACGGACTCGGGAGAGGCGACGGTCGAGAGTCTCTTGGCAGTTACAGTCCTGTCCCATCGCTGCAACTCCCGTACGGACTCGGGAGAGGCGACGGTCGAGAGTCTCTTGGCAGTTACAGTCCTGTCCCATCGCTGCAACTCCCGTACGGACTCGGGAGAGGCGAAGGTCGAGAGTCTCTTGGCAGTTACAGTCCTGTCCCATCGCTGCAACTCCCGTATGGACTCGGGAGAGGCGAAGGTCGAGAGTCTCTTTGCAGTTACAGTCCTGTCCCATCGCTGCAACTCCTGTATGGACTGGGGAGAGGCGAAGGTCGAGAGTGTCTTGGCAGTTACAGTCCTGTCCCATCGCTGCAACTCCCGTATGGACTCGGTAGAGGCGAAGGTCGAGAGGCTCTTGGCAGTTACAGTCCTGTCCCATCGCTGCAACTCCCGTATGGACTCGGGAGAGGCGAAGGTCGAGAGTCTCTTGGACCTCTGAAACATGACCCTGCCAAGCCGCACTGCTCACTTAACCCAGAAGCCAGCCGCACCAATGTGTCGGAGGAAACACCGTACAACTGTCGCCGTGTCAGCGTTCATGCACCTGTTCCCCCACAGGAGTCGCTAGAGTGCGATGGGACAAGGACAAAACCCTCCTCTAACCTGGATGACGGTAGGCCAGTTGTGCGCCGCTTCATGGGTCTCCTGGTCGTACCCGGATCTGTAGTGACGCCTGTAGCACTAGTCACTCTAATACTGTTTACAGATTTTTTGCTTTACTCATCTGATATTTATATACTATGTTTTTTTCTACTGTATTTTAGTGTGCCGCTCTGACATCACTCATCCTAATATTTATATATTCCTTAATTCCATTATTTTACTTTTAGCTTGTGTCACGGTTTTCTAATGGTGAAGGAGAGTCGGACCAAACTGCAGTATATTGTGATCCATGTTTATTTACACAACGTAACACGAATCCAAAACACAAACTCTACAAAACAATAAACGTAGTGAAAACCGAAACAGCCTTAACTGGTGCAAACTAACACAGACTAAGGCCATCAAGACACTCAGGACAATCACCCACAATACAACCAAAGAATATGGCTGCCTAAATATGGCTCCCAATCAGAGACAACGATAAACACCTGCCTCTGATTGAGAACCACTTCAGACAGCCATAGACTCTCCTAGAACACCCCACTAAGCTACAATCCCACTAAGCTACACACCACATACAAAAACCCATGTCACACCCTGGCCTGACCAAATACATAAAGAAAATCACAAAATACTTAGACCAGCGCGTGACAGCTTGTGTGTATTGTGTGTGTTGTGAATTGTTAGATATTACAGCACTGTTGGAACTAGGAACACAAGCATTTTGCAACACCCACAATAACATCTGCTAAACATGTGTTTGTGACAAATAACATTTGATTTGATGCAGTGCCTTAGACCGCTGCGTCACTCGGGAGGCCACCATGTGAATCATACACAGTTTGGACTACTCTACGTCTATGAGGATCAGGGCCACCATGTGAATCATACAGTTTGGACAACTCTACGTCTATGAGGATCAGGGCCACCATGTGAATCATACAGTTTGGACTACTCTACGTCTATGAGGATCAGTGCCACCATGTGAATCATACACAGTTTGGACAACTCTACGTCTATGAGGATCAGTGCCACCATGTGAATCATACACAGTTTGGACAACTCTACGTCTATGAGGATCAGTGCCACCATGTGAATCATACACAGTTTGGACAACTCTACGTCTATGAGGATCAGTGCCACCATGTGAATCATACACAGTTTGGACTACTCTATGTCTATGAGGATCAGTGCCACCATGTGAATCATACACTTTGGACAACTCTACGTCTATGAGGATCAGGGCCACCATATGAATCATACACTTTGGACAACTCTACGTCTATGAGGATCAGTGCCACCATGTGAATCATACACAGTTTGGACAACTCTACGTCTATGAGGATCAGTGCCACCATGTGAATCATATACAGTTTGGACAACTCTACGTCTATGAGGATCAGGGCCACCATGTGAATCATACACAGTTTGGACAACTCTACGTCTATGAGGATCAGTGCCACCATGTGAATCATACACAGTTTGGACAACTCTACGTCTATGAGGATCAGGGCCACCATGTGAATCATACACAGTTTGGACAACTCTACGTCTATGAGGATCAGGGCCACCATGTGAATCATACAGTTTGGACAACTCTACGTCTATGAGGATCAGTGCCACCATGTGAATCATACACAGTTTGGACAACTCTACGTCTATGAGGATCAGGGCCACCATGTGAATCATACAGTTTGGACAACTCTACGTCTATGAGGATCAGTGCCACCATGTGAATCATACACAGTTTGGACAACTCTACGTCTATGAAGATCAGGGCCACCATGTGAATCATACAGTTTGGACTACTCTACGTCTATGAGGATCAGGGCCACCATGTGAATCATACAGTTTGGACAACTCTACGTCTATGAGGATCAGTGCCACCATGTGAATCATACACAGTTTGGACAACTCTACGTCTATGAGGATCAGGGCCACCATGTGAATCATACAGTTTGGACAACTCTACGTCTATGAGGATCAGGGCCACCATGTGAATCATACACTTTGGACAACTCTACGTCTATGAGGATCAGGGCCACCATGTGAATCATACACAGTTTGGACAACTCTACGTCTATGAGGATCAGGGCCACCATGTGAATCATACAGTTTGGACAACTCTACGTCTATGAGGATCA
>NW_026279262.1:0-4612 GCF_023373465.1 Oncorhynchus keta | reverse complement strand
GCAGGTAGCCTAGTGGTTAGAGGCAGGTGGCCTAGTGGTTAGAGACAGATAGCCTAGTGGTTAGAGGCAGGTAGCCTAGTGGTTAGAGGCAGGTAGCCTAGTGGTTAGAGACAGGGTAGCCTAGTGGTTAGAGACAGGGAGCCTAGTGGTTAGGAGGCAGGTAGCCTAGTGGTTAGAGGCATGTAGCCTAGTGGTTCGAGGCAGGTAGCCTAGTGGTTAGAGGCAGGTAGCCTAGTGGTTATAGGCAGGTAGCCTAGTGGTTCGAGGCAGGTAGCCTAGTGGTTAGAGGCAGGTAGCCTAGTGGTTCGAGGCAGGTAGCCTAGTGGTTCGAGGCAGGTAGCCTAGTGGTTAGAGGCAGGTAGCCTAGTGGTTCGAGGCAGGTAGCCTAGTGGTTCGAGGCAGGTAGCCTAGTGGTCTGAGGCAGGTAGCCTAGTGGTCCGAGGCAGGTAGCCTAGTGGTTAGAGGTATGTAGCCTAGTGGTTAGAGTGTTGGACTAGTAACCAAAAGGTTGCAATATTGAATCCCTGAGCTGACAAGGTAAAAAATCTGTTAACCCACTGTTCCTAGACCAGTTAACCACTGTTCCTAGACCAGTTAACCCACTGTTCCTAGACCCGTTAACCCACTGTTCCTAGACCAGTTAACCCACTGTTCCTAGACCAGTTAACCCACTGTTCCTAGACCAGTTAACCCACTGTTCCTAGACCAGTTAACCACTGTTCCTAGGCCAGTTAACCCACTGTTCCTAGACCAGTTAACCCACTGTTCCTAAACCAGTTAACCCACTGTTCCTAGACCAGTTAACCCACTGTTCCTAGACCAGTTAACCCACTGTTCCTAGACCAGTTAACCCACTGTTCCTAGACGAGTTAACCCACTGTTCCTAGACCAGTTAACCACTGTTCCTAGACCAGTTAACCCACTGTTCCTAGACCAGTTAACCCACTGTTCCTAAACCAGTTAACCCACTGTTCCTAGACCAGTTAACCCACTGTTCCTAGACCAGTTAACCCACTGTTCCTAGACCAGTTAACCCACTGTTCCCTAGACCAGTTAACCCACTGTTCCGAGACCAGTTAACCCACTGTTCCTAGACCAGTTAACCCCCACTGTTCCTAGACCAGTTAACCCACTGTTCCTAGACCAGTTAACCCACTGTTCCTAGACCAGTTAACCCCACTGTTCCTAGACCAGTTAACCCACTGTTCCTAGACCAGTTAACCCACTGTTCCTAGACCAGTTAACCCACTGTTCCTAGACCAGTTAACCCACTGTTCCTTGGCTCGGTCATTTAACATAACGCTTTTCTTCTTAACTGACTTGCCTTTCAACCTTCCGGTTAATAGTCCAACACTCTAACCACTAGGCTACGCTGCCGTCCCTACGCTCTAACCACTAGGCTACCCGGCCGCCCTACGCTCTAACCACTAGGCTACCCTGGCCGCCCCTACGCTCTAACCACTAGGCTACCCTGGCCGCCTCTACGCTCTAACCACTAGGCTACGCTGCCGCCCCACGCTCTAACCACTAGGCTACCCTGCCGCCCTACGCTCTAACCACTAGGCTACCCTGCCGCCCCTACGCTCTAACCACTAGGCTACCCTGCCGCCCTACGCTCTAACCACTAGGCTACCCTGCCGCCCCTACGCTCTAACCACTAGGCTACCCTGGCCGCCCCTACGCTCTAACCACTAGGCTACCCTGGCCGCCCCTACGCTCTAACCACTAGGCTACCTGGCCGCCCTACGCTCTAACCACTAGGCTACCCTGCCGCCCCTACGCTCTAACCACTAGGCTACCCGGCCGCCCTACGCTCTAACCACTAGGCTACCCTGGCCGCCCCTACGCTCTAACCACTAGGCTACCTGGCCGCCCCTACGCTCTAACCACTAGGCTACCTGGCCGCCCCTACGCTCTAACCACTAGGCTACCCGGCCGCCCCTACGCTCTAACCACTAGGCTACCTGGCCGCCCCTACGCTCTAACCACTAGGCTACCTGGCCGCTCTACGCTCTAACCACTAGGCTACCTGGCCGCCCCTACGCTCTAACCACTAGGCTACCTGGCCGCCCCTACGCTCTAACCACTAGGCTACCTGGCCGCCCCTACGCTCTAACCACTAGGCTACCTGCCGCCCCTACGCTCTAACCACTAGGCTACCTGCCGCCCTACGCTCTAACCACTAGGCTACCTGGCCGCCCCTACGCTCTAACCACTAGGCTACCTGGCCGCCTCTACGCTCTAACCACTAGGCTACCTGGCCGCCTCTACGCTCTAACCACTAGGCTACCTGGCCGCCTCTACGCTCTAACCACTAGGCTACCTGGCCGCCTCTACGCTCTAACCACTAGGCTACCTGGCCGCCTCTACACTCTAACCACTAGGATACCTGGCCGCCTCTACGCTCTAACCACTAGGCTACCTGGCCGCCTCTACGCTCTAACCACTAGGCTACCTGGCCGCCTCTACGCTCTAACCACTAGGCTACCTGGCCGCCTCTACGCTCTAACCACTAGGCTACCCTGGCCGCCTCTACACTCTAACCACTAGGCTACCTGGCCGCCTCTACGCTCTAACCACTAGGCTACCTGGCCTCCTCTACGCTCTAACCACTAGACTACCCGGCCGCCCCTACACTCTAACCACTAGGCTACCTGGCCGCCCCTACGCTCTTTTATTTTTATTTTTTATTTCACCTTTATTTAACCAGGTAGGCTAGTTGAGAACAAGTTCTCATTTGCAACTGCGACCTGGCCAAGATAAAGCATAGCAGTGTGAACAGACAACACAGAGTTACACATGGAGTAAACAATTGGCAAGTCAATAACACAGTAGAAAAAAATGGGCAGTCTATATACAGTATGTGTGCAAAAGGCATGAGGAGGTAGGCGAATAATACAATTTTGCAGATTAACACGAGTGATAAATGATCAGATGGGCATGTACAGGTAGAGATATTGGTGTGCAAAGAGCAGAAAAGTAAATAAATAAAAACAGTATAAAAACAGTATGGGAATGAGGTAGGTGAAAAAGGGTGAGCTATTTGCCTATAGACTATGTACAGCTGCAGCGATCGGTTAGCTGCTCGGATAGCTGATGTTTGAAGTTGGTGAGGGAGATAAAAGTCTCCAACTTCAGCGATTTTGCAATTCGCTCCAGTCACAGGCAGCAGAGTACTGGAACGAAAGGCGGCCAAATGAGGTGTTGGCTTTAGGGATGATCAGTGAGATACACCTGCTGGAGCGCGTGCTACGGATGGGTGTTGCCATCGTGACCAGTGAACTGGAGATAAGGCGGAGCTTACCTAGCATGGACTTGTAAATGACCTGGAGCCAGTGGGTCTGGCGACGAATATGTAGTGAGGGCCAGCCGACTAGAGCATACAAGTCGCAGTGGTGGGTGGTATAAGGTGCTTTAGTGACAAAACGGATGGCACTGTGATAGACTGCATCCAGTTTGCTGAGTAGAGTGTTGGAAGCCATTTGTAGATGACATCGCCGAAGTCGAGGATCGGTAGGATAGTCAGTTTTACTAGGTGTTTGGCAGCGTGAGTGAAGGAGGCTTTGTTGCGGAATAGAAAGCCGACTCTGATTTGATTTTGATTGGAGATGTTTGATGTGAGTCTGGAAGGAGAGTTTGCAGTCTAGCCAGACACCTAGGTACTTATAGATGTCCACATATTCAAGGTTGGAACCATCCAGGGTGGTGATGCTAGTCGGGCATGCGGGTGCAGGCAGCGATCGGTTGAAAAGCATGCATTTGGTTTTACTCGCGTTTAAGAGCAGTTGGAGGCCACGGAAGGAGTGCTGTATGGCATTGAAGCTCGTTTGGAGGTTTGATAGCACAGTGTCCAATGACGGGCCGAAAGTATATAGAATGGTGTCGTCTGCGTAGAGGTGGATCAGGGAATCGCCCGCAGCAAGAGCAACATCATTGATATATACAGAGAAAAGAAGTCGGCCCGAGAATTGGAACCCTGTGGCACCCCATAGAGACATGCCAGAGGACCGGACAGCATGCCCTCTGATTTGACACACTGAACTCTGTCTGCAAAGTAATTGGTGAACCAGGCAAGGCAGTCATCCGAAAAACCGAGGCTGTTGAGTCTGCCGATAAGAATTTGGTGATTGACAGAGTCGAAAGCCTTGGCGAGGTCGATGAAGACGACTGCACAGTACTGTCTTTTATCGATGGCGGTTATGATATCATTTAGTACCTTGAGTGTGGCTGAGGTGCACCTCGTGACCGGCTCGGAAACCAGATTGCACAGCGGAGAAGGTACGGATTGGGATTCGAGATGGTCAGTGACCTGTTTGTTGACTTGGCTTTCAAGACCTTAGATAGGCAGGGCAGGATGGATATAGGTCTATAGCAGTTTGGGTCCAGGGTGTCTCCTCCTTTGAAGAGGGGGATGACTGCGGCAGCTTTCCAATCCTTGGGGATCTCAGGACGATATGAAAGAGAGGTTGAACAGGCTGGTAATAGGGGTTGCGACAATGGCGGCAGATAGTTTCAGAAATAGCGGGTCCAGATTGTCAAGCCCAGCTGATTTGTACGGGTCCAGGTTTTGCAGCTCTTTCAGAACATCTGCTATCCAACCACTAGGCTACCT
>NW_026279261.1:0-5106 GCF_023373465.1 Oncorhynchus keta | reverse complement strand
CCCTGTCTAATCCCATCTAAACCCTCATCGAACCCTCTAGAATCTGACCATAACCCCTGTCTAATCCCATCTAAACCCTCATCGAACCCTCTAAATCTGACCATAACCCCCTGTCTAATCCCATCTAAACCCTCATCGAACCCTCTAAATCTGACCATAACCCCCTGTCTAATCCCATCTAAACCCTCATCGAACCCTCTAAATCTAACCATAACCCCCTGTCTAATCCCATCTAAACCCTCATCGAACCCTCTAAATCTAACCATAACCCCCTGTCTAATCCCATCTAAACCCTCATCGAACCCTCTAAATCTAACCATAACCCCCTGTCTAATCCCATCTAAACCCTCATTGAACCCTCTAAATCTGACCATAACCCCCTGTCTAATCCCATCTAAACCCTCATCGAACCCTCTAAATCTGACCATAACCCCCTGTCTAATCCCATCTAAACCCTCATCGAACCCTCTAAATCTGACCATAACCCCCTGTCTAATCCCATCTAAACCCTCATCGAACCCTCTAAATCTGACCATAACCCCTGTCTAATCCCATCTAAACCCTCATCGAACCCTCTAAATCTGACCATAACCCCTGCCTAATCCCATCTAAACCCTCATCGAACCCTCTAAATCTGACCATAACCCCCTGTCTAATCCCATCTAAACCCTCATCGAACCCTCTAAATCTGACCACAACCCCCTGTCTAATCCCATCTAAACCCTCATCGAACCCTCTAAATCTGACCATAACCCCTGTCTAATCCCATCTAAACCCTCATCGAACCCTCTAAATCTGACCATAACCCCCTGTCTAATCCCATCTAAACCCTCATCGAACCCTCTAAATCTAACCATAACCCCTGTCTAATCCCATCTAAACCCTCATCAAACCCTCTAAATCTGACCATAACCCCCTGTCTAATCCCATCTAAACCCTCATCGAACCCTCTAAATCTAACCATAACCCCTGTCTAATCCCATCTAAACCCTCATCGAACCCTCTAAATCTGACCATAACCCCCTGTCTAATCCCATCTAAACCCTCATCGAACCCTCTAAATCTGACCATAACCCCCTGTCTAATCCCATCTAAACCCTCATCGAACCCTCTAAATCTGACCATAACCCCCGCCCACCCAACTACAACCCCCGCCTACACCCAACTACAACCCCCTGCCTAAATCTAACTATAACCCCCCTGCCCACCCAACTGCACCCCGCTTCAAACCCAACCGCAACTTCTGCCTAAATCTAACCGTAACTCCCGTCACCCAACCATAACTTCTCGCTTCAAATTCCACCATAACCCCTGCCTAAATCTAACCATAACCCCCGCCTAAATCTAACCATAACCCCTGCCTAATCTTAACTCAGTAGTATCCTCTGGTAGATGACACCAGGCTACCTCTTAACTCAGTATCCTGGTAGGATGACATCAGGCTACTTTTTAATCTCAGTATTATCCTCTTGGTAGGATGACACCAGGCTATACTTCTTTAACTTTCAGTATTATCCTCCTGGTAGGATGACACCAGGCTACTTTTAACTCAGTATTATCCCCTGGTAGGATGACACCAGGCTAATTCCTTTAACCCCAGTATTATCCCTCTGGTAGGATGACACCAGGCTACTTAACTCCCAGTATTATCCTCTGGTAGGATGACACCAGGCTACTTCTTTAACTCAGTATTATCCTCTGGTAGGATGACACCAGGCTACTTCTTTAACTCAGTATTATCCCACTCTGGTAGGATGACACCAGGCTACCTCTTTAACTCAGTATTATCCCCTGGTAGGATGACACCAGGCTACTTTTAACTCTTAGTATTATCCCTCTGTGGTAGGATGACACCAGGCTACTTGCTTTAATCAGTATTATCTCTGTGATGACACCAGAGCTACAATTATACTTTGCACTCAGTATTATCCCTGGTAGGATGTGACACCAGGCTACTTCTTTAACTCAGTATTATCCCCTGGTAGGATGACACCAGGCTACTTTCTTTAACTCAGTATTATCCTCTCTGCAGGATGACACCAGGCTACTTCTTTAACTCAGTATCCCTCTGGTAGGATGACACCAGGCTACTTCTTTAACTCAGTATTATCCTCTGGTAGATGACACAGGCTATTCTTTAACTCAGTATTATCCCTCTGGTAGGATGACACCAGGCTACTTTAACTTCAGTATTATCCTCTGGTAGGATGACACCAGGCTACTTCTTTTAACTCAGTATTATCCTCTGGTAGGATGACACCAGGCTACTTCTTTAACTCAGTATTATCCTCTGGTAGGATGACACCAGGCTACTTCTTTAACTCAGTATTATCCCTCTGAGTAGGATGACACCAGGCTACTTCTTTAACTCAGTATTATCCCTCTGGTAGGATGACACCAGGCTACTTCTTTAACTCAGTATTATGACACTCTTCTTGGTAGGATGACACCAGGCTACTTTAACTCAGTATTATCCCTCTGGATGACACCAGGCTACTTCTTTAACTCAGTATTATCCCTCTGGTAGGATGACACCAGGCTACTTCTTTAACTCAGTATTATCCCCTGGTAGGATGACACCAGGCTACTACTACTACACCCGACAGGTTAGAGTACAACACCTTTGTTCCTGTACTACTGACTACTACTGACTACTACTGACTACTACTTCCGACACCAGGCAGGTTAGAGTACAACACCTTGTTCCTACTGACTACTACTGACTACTACTGACTACTACTGACTATACTACTGACTACTACTTACTACTACTGACTACTACTGACTACTACTGACTACTACTTCAGACACCAGGCAGGTTAGAGTACAACACCTTGTTCCTGGAATCTACTGAATACTACTGATCACTACTTCAGACACCTGGCAGGTTAGAGTCAGAGACACCTTGTTTCTGTACTACTGAATACTACTGACTACTACTTCAGACACCTGGCAGGTTAGAGTCAGACACCTTGTTCCTGTACTGCTGAATACTACTGAATACTACTTCAGACACCTGGCAGGTTAGAGTCAGACACCTTGTTCCTGTACTACTGAATACTACTGGATACTACTTCAGACACCATGCAGGTTAGGGAGTCAGACACCTTGTTCCTGTACTACTGACTACTACTGACTACTACTGACTACTACTGACTACTACTTCAGACACCTGGCAGGTTAGAGTACAACACCTTGTTCCTGTACTACTGACTACTACTGACTACTACTGACTACTACTTCAGACACCAGGCAGGTTAGAGTACAACACCTTGTTCCACTGTACTACTGACTACTACTGACTACTACTGACTACTACTTCAGACACCAGGCAGGTTAGAGTACAACACCTTGTTCCTGTACTACTGACTACTACTGACTACTACTTCAGACACCTGACAGGGTTAGAGTCAGACACCAGGCCCAACTCTTCTCTTCTCTGGACACTAGCTGGTGGGAAATGAAACTCGTGTCTCTGTGATGGGAAGTCGAATGAACAATACATTCTTATTGGAACAGGTGGTGTCAGAGTTTTATACGATTCCTCAGACAGCGCCAGCCTGCCTGGCGGGAAGAATGTACACGGGGTTGGAGGGAGGGATGGGTGGAGGGATGGAGGGAGGAGGTGGAGGGAAGGAGAGGTGGAGGGAGGGAGGAGGGATGGGTGGAGGGGAGGGAGGGAGGGGGGATGGGTGGAGGGGAGGGAGGGATGGGTGGAGGGGAGGGAGGGAGGGAGGGGGTGGAGAGAGGATGGGTGGAGGGGAGGGAGGGATGGGTGGAGGGAGGAGGATGGATGGAGGGTGGAGGGAGGGGAGGGAGGGAGGGAGTGGAGGGATGGAGGAGTGGAGGAAGTGGAGGGAGGAGGAGAGGAGTGGAGGAAGGGATGGAGGAGGTGGAGGGAGAGATGGATGGATGGAGGAGTGGAGGGAGGAGAGGGAGGGAGGGAGTGGAGGGAGGGATGGAGAGGATGGATGGATGGAGGGAGTGGAGGGAGGGAGAGAGTGGATGGATGGAGGGAGTGGAGGGAGGAGGGAAGGGGTGGAGGGAGGGATGGAGGGGTGGAGGGAGGGATGGATGGATGGAGGAGGTGGAGGGAGGAGGGAGGGAGAGGAGGGGTGGAAGGAAGGATGGAGGGATGGATGGATGGAGAGGGTGGAGGGAGGGGGAGGGGTGGATGGATGGAGAGGTGGAGGGAGGAGGGAGGGAGGAGAGGGGTGGAGGGAGGGATGGAGGGATGGATGGATGGAGGGTGGAGGGAGAGAGATGGAGGGATGGATGGATGGAGAGGGAGGAGGGAGGGGTGAGAGGAGGGATGGAGAGGTGAGAGGAGAGGGATGGAGGAGATGGATGGATGGAGAAGTGAGAGGGAGAGAGAGGAGTGGATGGATGGAAGGGAGGAGGGAGGGGAGGGAGGAGGAGTGGAAGGGAGGATGGAGGGATGGATGAGATGGAAGAGTGAGAGGGAGGGAGAGTGAGATGGATGGAGAAGTGGGAGGGAAGGGGAGGGAAGGGAGGGATGGAGAGGTGGAAGGAGGAAGGAGGGAGAGAGGAGAGATAGGAGGAGTGGATGGATGGAGAGGTGGGGAGAGGTGGATGGATGGAGGGGTGGAGGGGGAGGGGAGGAGGAAGGGGAGGATGGAGGGAGTGGAGAGGAGGGTGGAGAGATGGAGGAGTGAGTGGAGGGAGGGATGGAAGGAGAAGGTGGAGGGATAGTGGGAGAGATGGAGGGAGGGTGGAGGGGAAGGAGGGATGGAGACGAGGGAGGGGTGAGAAGGAAGGGAAGGAAGGAGGAGAGGTGGAAGCGAGGAAGGGATGGAGCGAGGAGGGAGCGAGGGTGGACCGAGGGATGGAAGGGAGGGGTGGAGCGAGAGGAGGGATGGAAGCGAGGGGTGGAGCGAGGGATGGAGGGAGGGATGGAAGGAGGGTGGAGGGAGGGTGGGAGCGAGGATGGAGCGAGGGATGGAGGGAGGGGTGGAGGGAGGATGGAGGGAGGGATGGAGGAGGGTGGAGAGGGAGGGATTCTCTCTCCTCTCGGAGTTTGGCGCTCCTGATGTTTCATACTACCATAACCTATTACCTACTTATCCTATTATTTGAGAACTCCTC
>NW_026279260.1:0-3552 GCF_023373465.1 Oncorhynchus keta | reverse complement strand
CACATATGTCAGAGTCAAGGCCCGCGGGCCACATCCGGCCCGCGAGAAGGTTTTTTACGGCCCCTGGGATGATCTTGATTTATTATTAGAACCGGCCCGCAGACCGCAGCAAGCCGGCAGCCCGCAGATCTTTTACACGCACCAATACTACATTTCCCACAATGCAACGGTGACGCACCGAGCAGTAGGCTGCTTCATTTCAATATTTATTGGCACAGCAGTTGTCAGCATCACAGTAAAATTAACTTTCAGATACCCATCAAAAATGGCAAAACGGAAGGTGGACACTGAGAACCGGGGGTTTCAAACAAGGTGGGAGTCGGAGTATTTGTTCACGGAGGTAGCTGGAAAACCTGTGTGTCTTCTGTGTGGAGAAAGTGTGGCGGTACTGAAAGAGTATAATCTGAGACGACATTATGAAACGAAACACGCGGACAAAAACAAGAATATGGACATGGAACAAAGGCTACAAAAGGCAGAGGAATTAAAACGAGGCCTCAAATCTCGACAGGCTCTGTTCAAAAAAGCCAAATCACAAGGCCAGGCTGCTGTCAAGGCCAGTTTTATTTTGGCAGAAGAGATCGCTAAATCAGCCCGGCCATTTACGGAGGGGATTTCATCAAAAACTGCATGATTAAAGTTTGTGACGAAGTTTGCCCAGAAAAAGGCAACTCTTTTTAAATGTGAGTCTGAGCAGAAACACCATTGCCGAGAGAGTAGACCAGTTGTCCATCAATCTAAAAGAGCAGCTTGTGAAAAAGGGAAAAGATTTCATTGCATATTCCTTGGCTGTGGATGAGAGCACCGACATTTCTGACATTGCCCAGTTGTCAATTTTCATCCGCGGAGTGGACTCCAGCCTAAGCGTGACAGAGGAGTTTTTGGCTTTACGTCCTATGCATGGCACAACTACGGGGCATGATTTGTATGAAGAGGTGTCAAGATGTGTAAATGAGATGGAGCTGCCTTGGGAAAAACTCGTGGGTTTGACAACCGACGGAGCACCTGCGATGTGTGGACACAGGAGCGGACTGGTGGCGAAGATACGGGAAAAGATGCAAGAGGAAAACGCGACAGGTGAGCTGACAGCTTATCATTGTATCATACACCAGGAAGCGTTGTGCGGTAAAGCCTTGAAAATGGAGCATGTAATGAGCATCATCACGCGCACAGTTAACTTTATCAGAGCCAAAGGTTTGAATCACCGCCAGTTCAAGGCATTTCTGACGGAGTTAGAAACGGAGCATGGTGATTTGCCTTATCACACAGAGGTGCGATGGCTAAGCCAGGGAAAGGTGCTTCAAAGATGTTTCGAGCTTCGTGAGGAGATTTGTCTGTTCTTGGACAGCAAAGGGAAAGACACAACACAACTCCGAGACGAAATGTTTCTGTGTGAAATGGCTTTTCTGTGTGACATTACGAGTCATCTGAATGCAATGAACTTGCAGCTGCAGGGTCGGGATCGTGTCATCTCTGATATGTACAGTACAGTGAAGGCATTTAAAACCAAACTGACTCTGTGGGAGACGCAGATGCGGAAAGAAAATTTGAGCCACTTTCCCAGCTGCCAGACCATGAAAGAGAAGCTCTCTACCAGTGCGTTCCCGAGCGCACAGTTGGCTGATAAAATAGGTATGCTTGCCGCTGACTTTCGACGCCGATTTGCTGACTTTGAAGCACAAAAAGCAGGTTGGAACTGCTCGGTAACCCATTTGCTGTTGACGTGGAAAGCTCACCACCAAACCTCCAAATGGAGTTGATTGACCTCCAATGCAATGATGCACTGAGGGCAAAATATGCGGCAGTGGGTGCTGCGGAGTTCGCCCGTTTCCTCCCGACACAATGCCCCAGCTGCGCATCCAGGCTGCTCAAACGTTGTCTATGTTTGGCAGCACATACCTGTGTGAACAACTGTTTTCTTTGATGAACTTGAACAAAACATCACACAGAAGTCGACTTACTGCTGAACACCTCCACTCAATTCTGAGGATTTCCTCAGCTCAGAGCCTTACCCCGAACATTGATGAACTTGTGGAAAAGATGGGACACCACCAAGTATCACCCTCAACCTCAAACAAGTGAACATTACTGTGCAATCACATATTTAGAGTTTTTACTCAGTTCAAGTTTAAAAGTTAAAGTTTAATATTTGTTTTCACTGCATGTTACTTCTCCTTAAACAAAGTGTTGTTTTTGATTAATAGATTTTTGCACTTTATTTTATTGTATTTCAATCCAATTATATTTTAAAAATATTTCAGTTGAGTGGATGATAGAAAATTGCTATTATTGTTTTTTTCTTTGAAGTAAATTTAGCCCACTTTTGCTAAAATAGAAAATATAGGCTACTGATGGTGCCTTGAATACCGGTTTCTTTCATTTAATGTTCATGTTATGGGGATTTTTATATAAAGGAAATTTGTCTTTTGTGTCTGTTGAAAATTAAAGATTACTGACAGAGCCATAAGAAAATATTGCTTTATTTATCTGATCATATTGGAATATATTTGTTAGGTTTTCAGTAGGTTCAATTAGGTTCACTAGACTATATGCGTCATTTAAAAATTTTTCAATGAACATTCGAACAGTCCGGCCCTCGGCTTGTAGCTAAATTTTTTATTTGGCCCTCCGTCCATTTGAATTTCTCTTTTGCCTAGATAATCCATCCACATGGCAGGTGTGGCATATCAAGAAGCTGATTAAATAGCATGATCATTACATAGTTGCACCTTGCTATGGACAATAAATGGCCACTCTAAAATGTGCAGTTGTCACACAATGCCACCAATGTCTCAAGTGTTGGAGCGTGTAATTTGACATGCTTGCTGCAGGAATGTTCACCAGAGCTGTTGCAAGAGAATTTTAATATTCATTTATCTACCATAAGCCGCCTCCAATGTCGTTTTAGCGTATTTGGCAATAGGTCCATCCGGCCTCAACCGCAGACCACGTGTATAGCGGTTTGCTGACGTCAACGTTCTGAACAGAGTGCCTCCTGGTGGCGGTGGGGTTATGGTATGGACAGACATAGGCTACGGACAACAAACACAATTGCATTTTATCGATTGAATTTGAATGCATAGAGATAACGTGATGAGATCCTGAGACCAATTGTGAAGTCCGTCTAAACAACACGAGCAATGGAAATTAGACCGGTGGAAATCTGTCCTTTGGTCTGATGAGTCCAAATGTAAGATTTTGGTTCCCAACACTGTATCTTTGAGACGCAGAGTAGGTGAACGGATGATCTCCGCCTGCGTGGTTCCCTGTGTGAAGCAAGGAGGAGAATGCTGGGGGTGTTTTGCTGGTGACACTGTCTGTGATTTACTTAGAATTCAAGGCACACTTAACTACATGGCTAATACAGCATTTCTGCAGCGATACGCCATCCCATCTGTTTGGGCTTAGTGGGACTCATTTATTTTCAACAGGACAATGACCCAACACACTCCAGGCTGTAACGGCTATTTGACCATGAAGGAGAGTGATGTAGTTCAGATGACCTGTCCTCCACAATCACCTGACTCAACCCACTGGAGATGGTCGGGATGA
>NW_026279259.1:0-5995 GCF_023373465.1 Oncorhynchus keta | reverse complement strand
ATGAGGGACTATGAGAGGATGATGAGGGACTATGAGAGGATGATGAGGGACTATGAGGGACTATGGGGGATGATGAGGGACTAGGAGAGGATGATGAGGGACTATGAGAGGATGATGAGGGACTGGGGATGATGAGGACAATGATGGGATTATGAGAGGATATGAGGACTATTAGGACTATGAGGATTATGAGGACTATGAGATGATGAGGGACTATTGAGAGAGGATGATGAGGGACTATGAGGGACTATTATGGGATGATGAGGGTTTATGAGAGGATACGAGGGACTATGAGGGACTATTAGGGACTATGAGGGATTATGAGAGGACGATGAGGGACCATGAGAGAATGATGAGGGACTGTGAGGGATGATGAGGGACTATTGGGGACTATGGGGGATTATGATGGGATGATGAGGGACTATTAGGGATTATGAGAGGATGATGAGAGAGAAATGAGGGACTATGAGGGACTATTAGACTAGAGGATTATGAGGACTATTAGGGACTATGGGGGATTATGATGGGATGATGAGGGTTTATGATAGGATGATGAGAGGATAATGAGGGACTATGAGGGACTATTAGGACTGATGAGGGATTATGAGAGGATGATGAGGACTATGAGGATGATGAGGGACTATGAGGGATGATGAGGGACTATGAGGGATGATGAGGGGACTATTAGGGATGATGAGGAGATGATGATAGGGATGATGAGGGACTATGAGGGACTATGGGGGATGATGAGGACTAGGGAGAGGATGATGAGGGACTATGAGAGGATGATGAGGGACTATTGGGGACTATGAGGGGGACTATGAGGACTATAAGAGGATGATTAGGGACTATGAGGATGATGAGGGACTTTGAGAGGATGATGAGGACTATGAGAGGATGATGAGGGACTATGAGGGACTATGGGGGATGATGAGGACTATGAGGGATGATGAGGACTATGAGGGATGATGAGGGACTATGATGAGGGACTGATGAGGGACTATGAGAGAGGATGATGATTGACTATGGGATGGGGACTGATGAGGGACTATGAGAGGACTGATTGACTAGAGGATGATGAGGGACTATGAGGATGATGAGGGGACTATGAGAGGATGATGAGGGACTATGAGAGGATGATGAGGGACTATGAGGGGACTATGGGGGATGATGAGGGACTAGGAGAGGATGATGAGGACTATGAGAGGATGATGAGGGGACTATGAGAGGATGATGAGGGACTAAGGGGGATGATGAGGGACTATGAGAGGATGATGAGGGACTATGAGGGATGATGAGGGACTATTAGGACAATGGGGATGAGGGGATGAGGGACCATGGGACTATGAGAGGGATGATGAGGGATAATGAGGGGACTATGAGGGAGGACTGATTAAGGATTATGAGGGACTGATGAGGGACTATGGGGATGATGAGGGACTAGGGAGGATGATGAGGGACTATGAGAGGATGATGAGGGACTATTGGGGACTATGGGGGATTATGATGGGATGATGAGGGACTATTAGGGGATTATGAGAGGATGATGAGAGGATAATGAGGGACTATGAGGACTATTAGGGACTATGAGGGGATTAGGATGATGAGGATGATGAGGGACTATGAGGACTATGAGGGGACTAGAGGGACTATGGGAGGATGATGAGGGACTATTAGGGACTATGATGATGAGGGACTATGATGAGGGGACTATGGGGGATGATATGAGAGGATGATGAGGGACTATTGATGAGGGACTATGAGGGATGATGAGGGACTATGAGAGGATGATGGGACTATGAGAGGATGATGAGGGGACTATGAGGGAGAGGATGATGAGGGACTATGAGGGACTATTGATGAGGAGGGACTAAGAGGATGATGAGGGAGAGGATGATGAGGGACTGAGGGACTGATGATGGGACTATGATGAGGGACTATGAGGGAGGGGATGATGAGGGACTATGAGAGGATGATGAGGGACTATTGGGGGATTATAAGGACTATGAGAGGATGATGAGAGGATAATGAGGGACTATTAGGACTATGAGGATTATGAGGGGATGAGGACTATGATGAGGGATGATAGGATGATGAAGGACTATGAAGGATATGGGGGGATTATGATGGGATGATGAGGGTTTATGAGAGGATAATGAGGACTAGAGGATGAGAGGACTATTAGGAGGACTATGAGGGGGATTGAGGAGAGGATGATGAGGACCATGAGGAATGATGAGGGACTGAGAGGGATGATGAGGACTATTGGGGGACTATGGGGATGATGAGGGATGATGAGGGACTATTAGGGAGGGATTATGAGAGGATGATGAGGACTATGAGAGGGACCATGAGAGGATGATGAGGGACTATGAGGGACTATGAGAGGATGATGAGGGACTATTAGGACTATGGGGGATTATGAGGGATGATGAGGGTTTATGATGAGGGACTATGAGAGGATGATGAGGGACTATGAGGGACTGATGAGGGACTATGAGGGACAATGAGGAGGGACTATGAGGGACTGAGGGACTATGAGAGGATGAGGGACTATGAGGGATATGAGAGGACTATGAGGAGATGATGAGGGACTATGAGAGGATGATGAGGGACTATTGATGGGGATTATGAGGGGATGATGAGGGACTATGAGAGGATGATGATGAGGGATATGAGAGGATGATGAGGGATTATGAGAGGATGATGAGGGACTATGAGGACTATGAGAGGATGATGATGGGGACTATGAGGGATGATGAGGGACTATGAGAGGATGATGAGGGACTATGAGAGGATGATGAGGGATGATGAGGGACTATTGGGGACTGATGAGGACTATGAGGGATGAGGGACTATGAGGGACTATGAGAGGATGATGAGGGACTATGAGGGACTATGAGGGATTATGGATGATGAGGGACTATGAGGGACTATGAGAGGATGATGAGGGGCTGATGAGAGGATGATGAGGGACTATGAGAGGATGATGAGGGACTATGATGAGGACTATGGAGGATGATGAGGACTATGAGAGGATGATGAGGGATGAGGACTATGAGGGACTATGAGACTAATGATGAGGGACTATGAGAGGATGATGAGGGACTATGGACAATGGGGACTATGGGGATGATGAGGGACTATGAGAGGATGATGAGGACTATGAGAGGATGATGAGGGACTATGAGGGACTATGAGGGACTATGAGGGACTATGAGAGGATGATGAGGGACTATGAGAGGATGATGAGGGACTATGAGAGGACTATGAGGGACTATGAGGGACTATGACTATGAGATGATGATGAGGGACTATGAGGACTATGAGGATGATGAGGGACTATGAGGACTGATGAGGACTGATGAGGGACTATGAGGGAGGATGATGAGGGAGGGACTATGAGGGACTATAAGAGGATGATGAGGACTATGAGGGGGACTATGATGGGATGATGAGGGACTATGAGAGGATGATGAGGGACTATGAGAGGATGATGAGGGACTATGAGGGATGATGAGGGATGATGAGGAGGATGATGAGGACTATGAGAGGATGATGAGGGACTATGAGGGACTGATGAGGGATGATGAGGGACTATGAGGGACTGATGAGGGACTATGAGAGGATGATGAGGGACTATGAGAGGGGATGATGAGGGACTATGAGGGACTATGAGAGGATGATGAGGGACTATGAGGGATGATGAGGGACTATGAGGGACTATGGGGACTGATGAGAGGATGATGAGGGACTATGAGAGGATGATGAGGGGATGAGGGACAATGAGGGGACTATGAGGGACTATGAGAGGATGATGACTATGAGGACTATGAGAGGATGATGAGGGACTATGAGGGATGATGATTGACTATGAGGGATGATGAGGGACTATGAGAGGATGATGAGGACTATGAGGGACTATGGGGATGATGAGGGACTAGAGGGATGATGAGGGAGGATGATGAGGGACTATGAGAGGATGATGAGGGACTATTAGGACTATGATTATGAGGGGATGATGAGGGACTATTAGGGATTATGAGAGGATGATGAGGGATAATGAGGGACTATGAGGGACTATTAGGGATGATGAGGGATTGAGGGACTATGAGAGATGATGAGGGACTATGAGGAGATGATGAGGGACTATGAGGACTAGGATGATGAGGGACTATGATGGGGACTATGATTATGAGGGGATGATGAGGACTATGAGGGATTATGAGAGGATGATGAGAGGATGATGAGGGACTATGAGGGACTATTAGGGACTATGAGGGATTATGAGAGGATGATGAGGGACTATGAGGGATGATGAGGGGACTATGAGGATTATGAGGGACTATGAGGACTATTAGGACTATGAGGGATTATGAGGATGATGAGGGATGATGAGAGGATGATGAGGATATGAGGGACTATGAGGGACTATGAGGGACTATGAGGGATGATGAGGGACTATGAGAGGATGATGAGGGACTATTGGGGATGAGGGACTATGAGGGATGATGAGGGATTAGGGACTATGAGGGATGATGAGGACTGATGAGAGGATGATGAGGGACTATGAGGGGACTGATGATGAGGGACTATGAGAGGATGATGAGGGACTATGAGGGATATGAGGGACATTTATGATGGGACTATGAGGACTATGAGACTATAAGATGATGAGGGACTATGAGAGGATGATGAGGGACTATGAGGGACTATGGGGGATGATGAGGGACTGATGAGGACTATGATGAGGGACTATGAGGGATGATGAGGGACTATGAGGTATGATGAGGGACTATGAAGGATGATGAGGGACTATGAGGGATGATGAGGGACTATGAGAGGATGATGAGGGACTATGAGGGATGATGAGGACTATGAGGGATGATGAGGGACTATGAGAGGATGATGAGGGACTATGAGAGGATGATGAGGGACTATGAGGGACTATGGGGGATGATGAGGGACTAGGAGAGGATGATGAGGGACTATGAGAGGATGATGAGGGACTATTAGGGACAATGGGGGATTATGAGGGGATGATGAGGGACTATTAGGGATTATGAGAGGATGATGAGAGGATAATGAGGGACTATGAGGGACTATTAGGGACTATGAGGGATTATGAGAGGATGATGAGGGACTATGAGAGAATGATGAGGGACTATGAGAGAATGATGAGGGATTATGAGAGGGATGATGAGGACCACAAAACTATGGGGGATTATGATGGGATGATGAGGGACTATTAGGATTATGAGGGATGATGAGAGGGTTTATAAACAGGGACTATGAGGGATTATGAGAGGATTGAGGGAGGACTATTAGAGGGACTATGAGGATTATGAGAGGATGATGAGGGACTATTAGGGACTATGATGATGGGACTATGAGAGGATTATGAGAGGACACAGATGAGGACTATTAGGGACTATGGGGATTAAGAGGATGATTAGGGATGATGAGGGACTATGAGAGGATGATGAGGGACTATGAGGGATGATGAGGGACTATGAGGGACTATGAGGGATGATGAGAGGATGATGATGAGGACTATGAGGGATGATGAGGGACTATGAGGGATGATGAGGGACTATGAGGGATGATGAGGGACTATGAGAGGATGATGAGGGACTATGGACTATGAGGGGATGATGAGGGACTATGAGAGGATGATGAGGGGACTATGAGAGGATGATGAGGACTATGAGGAATGATGATGAGGACTAGGAGAGGATGATGAGGGACTATGAGAGGATGATGAGGGACTATGAGGACTATTGAGAGGATGATGAGGGACTATGAGGGATTATGAGGGACTGATGAGAGGATGAGGACTGAGGGACTATGAGAGGATGATGAGAGGACTGATGAGGGACTATGAGAGAATGATGAGGGACTATGGGACTATGAGGGACCAGAGAGGATGATGAGGGACTATGAGGGACTATGAGAGGATGATGAGGACTATGAGAGGATGATGAGGGACTATGAG
>NW_026279258.1:10000-37500 GCF_023373465.1 Oncorhynchus keta | reverse complement strand
AGTAGCCTAGCTGTTGATCATTCTCTGTCTCTACGGTAACCTAGCTGTTGATCATTCTCTGTCTCTACGGTAACCTAGCTGTTGATCATTCTCTGTCTCTACGGTAACCTAGCTGTTGATCATTCTCTGTCTCTACGGTAGCCTAGCTGTTGATCATTCTCTGTCTCTACGGTAGCCTAGCTGTTGATCATTCTCTGTCTCTACGGTAACCTAGCTGTTGATCATTCTCTGTCTCTACGGTAGCCTAGCTGTTGATCATTCTCTGTCTCTACGGTAGCCTAGCTGTTGATCATTCTCTGTCTCTACGGTAACCTAGCTGTTGATCATTCTCTGTCTCTACGGTAGCCTAGCTGTTGATCATTCTCTGTCTCTACGGTAGCCTAGCTGTTGATCATTCTCTGTCTCTACGGTAACCTAGCTGTTGATCATTCTCTGTCTCTACGGTAACCTAGCTGTTGATCATTCTCTGTCTCTACGGTAACCTAGCTGTTGATCATTCTCTCTACAGTAACCTAGCTGTTGATCATTCTCTGTCTCTACGGTAACCTAGCTGTTGATCATTCTCTCTACAGTAACCTAGCTGTTGATCATTCTCTGTCTCTACGGTAGCCTAGCTGTTGATCATTCTCTGTCTCTACGGTAGCCTAGCTGTTGATCATTCTCTGTCTCTACGGTAGCCTAGCTGTTGATCATTCTCTGTCTCTACGGTAACCTAGCTGTTGATCATTCTCTGTCTCTACGGTAGCCTAGCTGTTGATCATTCTCTGTCTCTACGGTAGCCTAGCTGTTGATCATTCTCTGTCTCTACGGTAACCTAGCTGTTGATCATTCTCTGTCTCTACGGTAACCTAGCTGTTGATCATTCTCTGTCTCTACGGTAACCTAGCTGGTGATCATTCTCTCTACAGTAACCTAGCTGTTGATCATTCTCTGTCTCTACGGTAACCTAGCTGTTGATCATTCTCTCTACAGTAACCTAGCTGTTGATCATTCTCTGTCTCTACGGTAGCCTAGCTGTTGATCATTCTCTGTCTCTACGGTAGCCTAGCTGTTGATCATTCTCTGTCTCTACGGTAACTCAGCTGGGCTGATCATTCTCTGTCTCTACGGTAGCCTAGCTGTTGATCATTCTCTGTCTCTACGGTAGCCTAGCTGTTGATCATTCTCTGTCTCTACGGTAACCTAGCTGTTGATCATTCTCTGTCTCT
Source organism: Oncorhynchus keta (assembly GCF_023373465.1). Taxonomy (NCBI): domain Eukaryota; kingdom Metazoa; phylum Chordata; class Actinopteri; order Salmoniformes; family Salmonidae; genus Oncorhynchus; species Oncorhynchus keta. Next base: position 36,292 of record NW_026279258.1, on the reverse strand, counting down.
ACGGTAGCCTAGCTGTTGATCATTCTCTGTCTCTACGGTAGCCTAGCTGTTGATCATTCTCTGTCTCTACGGTAACCTAGCTGTTGATCATTCTCTGTCTCTACGGTAACCTAGCTGTTGATCATTCTCTGTCTCTACGGTAACCTAGCTGTTGATCATTCTCTCTACAGTAACCTAGCTGTTGATCATTCTCTGTCTCTACGGTAACCTAGCTGTTGATCATTCTCTCTACAGTAACCTAGCTGTTGATCATTCTCTCTACAGTAACCTAGCTGTTGATCATTCTCTCTACAGTAACCTAGCTGTTGATCATTCTCTCTACAGTAACCTAGCTGTTGATCATTCTCTCTACAGTAACCTAGCTGTTGATCATTCTCTCTCTCTACGGTAGCCTAGCTGTTGATAATTCTCTGTCTCTACGGTAACCTAGCTGTTGATCATTCTCTCTACGGTAACCTAGCTGTTGATCATTCTCTGTCTCTACGGTAGCCTAGCTGTTGATCATTCTCTGTCTCTACGGTAACCTAGCTGTTGATCATTCTCTGTCTCTACGGTAACCTAGCTGTTGATCATTCTCTGTCTCTACGGTAACCTAGCTGTTGATCATTCTCTGTCTCTACGGTAACCTAGCTGTTGATCATTCTCTGTCTCTACGGTAACCTAGCTGTTGATCATTCTCTGTCTCTACAGTAACCTAGCTGTTGATCATTCTCTGTCTCTACAGTAACCTAGCTGTTGATCATTCTCTCTATAGTAACCTAGCTGTTGATCATTCTCTGTCTCTACGGTAACCTAGCTGTTGATCATTCTCTGTCTCTACGGTAGCCTAGCTGTTGATCATTCTCTGTCTCTACAGTAACCTAGCTGTTGATCATTCTCTGTCTCTACAGTAGCCTAGCTGTTGATCATTCTCTGTCTCTACAGTAACCTAGCTGTTGATCATTCTCTGTCTCTACGGTAACCTAGCTGTTGATCATTCTCTGTCTCTACAGTAACCTAGCTGTTGATCATTCTCTGTCTCTACAGTAGCCTAGCTGTTGATCATTCTCTGTCTCTACGGTAACCTAGCTGTTGATCATTCTCTGTCTCTACAGTAACCTAGCTGTTGATCATTCTCTGTCTCTACGGTAACCTAGCTTTTGATCATTCTCTGTCTCTCACGGTAGCCTAGCTGTTGATCATTCTCTGTCTCTACGGTAACCTAGCTTTGATCATTCTCTGTCTCTACGGTAACCTAGCTGTTGATCATTCTCTCTACAGTAACCTGGCTGTTGATCATTCTCTCTACAGTAACCTAGCTGTTGATCATTCTCTCTACAGTAACCTAGCTGTTGATCATTCTCTCTACAGTAACCTAGCTGTTGATCATTCTCTCTACAGTAACCTAGCTGTTGATCATTCTCTCTCTCTACGGTAGCCTAGCTGTTGATAATTCTCTGTCTCTACGGTAACCTAGCTGTTGATCATTCTCTCTCACGGTAACCTAGCTGTTGATCATTCTCTGTCTCTACGGTAGCCTAGCTGTTGATCATTCTCTGTCTCTATGGTAACCTAGCTGTTGATCATTCTCTGTCTCTACGGTAACCTAGCTGTTGATCATTCTCTGTCTCTACGGTAACCTAGCTGTTGATCATTCTCTGTCTCTACGGTAACCTAGCTGTTGATCATTCTCTGTCTCTACGGTAACCTAGCTGTTGATCATTCTCTGTCTCTACAGTAACCTAGCTGTTGATCATTCTCTGTCTCTACAGTAACCTAGCTGTTGATCATTCTCTCTACAGTAACCTAGCTGTTGATCATTCTCTGTCTCTACGGTAACCTAGCTGTTGATCATTCTCTGTCTCTGTTAGCCTAGCTGTTGATCATTCTCTGTCTCTACGGTAACCTAGCTGTTGATCATTCTCTGTCTCTACGGTAGCCTAGCTGTTGATCATTCTCTGTCTCTACGGTAGCCTAGCTGTTGATCATTCTCTGTCTCTACGGTAACCTAGCTGTTGATCATTCTCTGTCTCTACGGTAGCCTAGCTGTTGATCATTCTCTGTCTCTACGGTAGCCTAGCTGTTGATCATTCTCTGTCTCTACGGTAACCTAGCTGTTGATCATTCTCTGTCTCTACGGTAGCCTAGCTGTTGATCATTCTCTGTCTCTACGGTAGCCTAGCTGTTGATCATTCTCTGTCTCTACGGTAACCTAGCTGTTGATCATTCTCTGTCTCTACGGTAACCTAGCTGTTGATCATTCTCTGTCTCTACGGTAACCTAGCTGTTGATCATTCTCTCTACAGTAACCTAGCTGTTGATCATTCTCTGTCTCTACGGTAACCTAGCTGTTGATCATTCTCTCTACAGTAACCTAGCTGTTGATCATTCTCTGTCTCTACGGTAGCCTAGCTGTTGATCATTCTCTGTCTCTACGGTAGCCTAGCTGTTGATCATTCTCTGTCTCTACGGTAACCTAGCTGTTGATCATTCTCTGTCTCTACGGTAGCCTAGCTGTTGATCATTCTCTGTCTCTACGGTAGCCTAGCTGTTGATCATTCTCTGTCTCTACGGTAACCTAGCTGTTGATCATTCTCTGTCTCTACGGTAACCTAGCTGTTGATCATTCTCTGTCTCTACGGTAACCTAGCTGGTGATCATTCTCTCTACAGTAACCTAGCTGTTGATCATTCTCTGTCTCTACGGTAACCTAGCTGTTGATCATTCTCTCTACAGTAACCTAGCTGTTGATCATTCTCTGTCTCTACGGTAGCCTAGCTGTTGATCATTCTCTGTCTCTACGGTAGCCTAGCTGTTGATCATTCTCTGTCTCTACGGTAACCTAGCTGTTGATCATTCTCTGTCTCTACGGTAGCCTAGCTGTTGATCATTCTCTGTCTCTACGGTAGCCTAGCTGTTGATCATTCTCTGTCTCTACGGTAACCTAGCTGTTGATCATTCTCTGTCTCTACGGTAACCTAGCTGTTGATCATTCTCTGTCTCTACGGTAACCTAGCTGGTGATCATTCTCTCTACAGTAACCTAGCTGTTGATCATTCTCTGTCTCTCGGTAACCTAGCTGTTGATCATTCTCTCTACAGTAACCTAGCTGTTGATCATTCTCTGTCTCTACGGTAGCCTAGCTGTTGATCATTCTCTGTCTCTACGGTAGCCTAGCTGTTGATCATTCTCTGTCTCTACGGTAACCTAGCTGTTGATCATTCTCTGTCTCTACGGTAGCCTAGCTGTTGATCATTCTCTGTCTCTACGGTAGCCTAGCTGTTGATCATTCTCTGTCTCTACGGTAACCTAGCTGTTGATCATTCTCTGTCTCTACGGTAACCTAGCTGTTGATCATTCTCTGTCTCTACGGTAACCTAGCTGTTGATCATTCTCTGTCTCTACGGTAACCTAGCTGTTGATCATTCTCTCTACAGTAACCTAGCTGTTGATCATTCTCTGTCTCTACGGTAACCTAGCTGTTGATCATTCTCTCTACAGTAACCTAGCTGTTGATCATTCTCTACAGTAACCTAGCTGTTGATCATTCTCTCTACAGTAACCTAGCTGTTGATCATTCTCTCTACAGTAACCTAGCTGTTGATCATTCTCTCTACAGTAACCTAGCTGTTGATCATTCTCTCTCTACGGTAGCCTAGCTGTTGATAATTCTCTGTCTCTACGGTAACCTAGCTGTTGATCATTCTCTCTACGGTAACCTAGCTGTTGATCATTCTCTGTCTCTACGGTAGCCTAGCTGTTGATCATTCTCTGTCTCTACGGTAACCTAGCTGTTGATCATTCTCTGTCTCTACGGTAACCTAGCTGTTGATCATTCTCTGTCTCTACGGTAACCTAGCTGTTGATCATTCTCTGTCTCTACGGTAACCTAGCTGTTGATCATTCTCTGTCTCTACGGTAACCTAGCTGTTGATCATTCTCTGTCTCTACAGTAACCTAGCTGTTGATCATTCTCTGTCTCTACAGTAACCTAGCTGTTGATCATTCTCTCTACAATAACCTAGCTGTTGATCATTCTCTGTCTCTACGGTAACCTAGCTGTTGATCATTCTCTGTCTCTACGGTAGCCTAGCTGTTGATCATTCTCTGTCTCTACAGTAACCTAGCTGTTGATCATTCTCTGTCTCTACAGTAGCCTAGCTGTTGATCATTCTCTGTCTCTACAGTAACCTAGCTGTTGATCATTCTCTGTCTCTACGGTAACCTAGCTGTTGATCATTCTCTGTCTCTACAGTAACCTAGCTGTTGATCATTCTCTGTCTCTACAGTAGCCTAGCTGTTGATCATTCTCTGTCTCCTACGGTAACCTAGCTGTTGATCATTCTCTGTCTCTACAGTAACCTAGCTGTTGATCATTCTCTGTCTCTACGGTAACCTAGCTTTTGATCATTCTCTGTCTCTACGGTAGCCTAGCTGTTGATCATTCTCTGTCTCTACGGTAACCTAGCTTTTGATCATTCTCTGTCTCTACGGTAACCTAGCTGTTGATCATTCTCTCTACAGTAACCTAGCTGTTGATCATTCTCTCTACAGTAACCTAGCTGTTGATCATTCTCTGTCTCTATGGTAACCTAGCTGTTGATCATTCTCTCTACAGTAACCTAGCTGTTGATCATTCTCTGTCTCTACGGTAGCCTAGCTGTTGATCATTCTCTGTCTCTACGGTAACCTAGCTGTTGATCATTCTCTGTCTCTACGGTAGCCTAGCTGTTGATCATTCTCTGTCTCTACGGTAGCCTAGCTGTTGATCATTCTCTGTCTCTACGGTAACCTAGCTGTTGATCATTCTCTGTCTCTACGGTAACCTAGCTGTTGATCATTCTCTGTCTCTACGGTAACCTAGCTGTTGATCATTCTCTCTACAGTAACCTAGCTGTTGATCATTCTCTGTCTCTACGGTAACCTAGCTGTTGATCATTCTCTCTACAGTAACCTAGCTGTTGATCATTCTCTGTCTCTACGGTAGCCTAGCTGTTGATCATTCTCTGTCTCTACGGTAGCCTAGCTGTTGATCATTCTCTGTCTCTACGGTAACCTAGCTGTTGATCATTCTCTGTCTCTACGGTAGCCTAGCTGTTGATCATTCTCTGTCTCTACGGTAGCCTAGCTGTTGATCATTCTCTGTCTCTACGGTAACCTAGCTGTTGATCATTCTCTGTCTCTACGGTAGCCTAGCTGTTGATCATTCTCTGTCTCTACGGTAGCCTAGCTGTTGATCATTCTCTGTCTCTACGGTAACCTAGCTGTTGATCATTCTCTGTCTCTACGGTAACCTAGCTGTTGATCATTCTCTCTACAGTAACCTAGCTGTTGATCATTCTCTGTCTCTACGGTAACCTAGCTGTTGATCATTCTCTCTACAGTAACCTAGCTGTTGATCATTCTCTCTACAGTAACCTAGCTGTTGATCATTCTCTCTACAGTAACCTAGCTGTTGATCATTCTCTCTACAGTAACCTAGCTGTTGATCATTCTCTCTACAGTAACCTAGCTGTTGATCATTCTCTCTACAGTAACCTAGCTGTTGATCATTCTCTCTACAGTAACCTAGCTGTTGATCATTCTCTCTCTCTACGGTAGCCTAGCTGTTGATAATTCTCTGTCTCTACGGTAACCTAGCTGTTGATCATTCTCTCTACGGTAACCTAGCTGTTGATCATTCTCTGTCTCTACGGTAGCCTAGCTGTTGATCATTCTCTGTCTCTACGGTAACCTAGCTGTTGATCATTCTCTGTCTCTACAGTAACCTAGCTGTTGATCATTCTCTGTCTCTACAGTAACCTAGCTGTTGATCATTCTCTGTCTCTACGGTAACCTAGCTGTTGATCATTCTCTCTACAGTAACCTAGCTGTTGATCATTCTCTGTCTCTACGGTAACCTAGCTGTTGATCATTCTCTGTCTCTACGGTAGCCTAGCTGTTGATCATTCTCTGTCTCTACAGTAACCTAGCTGTTGATCATTCTCTGTCTCTACAGTAGCCTAGCTGTTGATCATTCTCTGTCTCTACAGTAACCTAGCTGTTGATCATTCTCTGTCTCTACAGTAGCCTAGCTGTTGATCATTCTCTGTCTCTACGGTAACCTAGCTGTTGATCATTCTCTGTCTCTACAGTAACCTAGCTGTTGATCATTCTCTGTCTCTACAGTAGCCTAGCTGTTGATCATTCTCTGTCTCTACGGTAACCTAGCTGTTGATCATTCTCTGTCTCTACAGTAACCTAGCTGTTGATCATTCTCTGTCTCTACGGTAACCTAGCTTTTGATCATTCTCTGTCTCTACGGTAGCCTAGCTGTTGATCATTCTCTGTCTCTACGGTAACCTAGCTTTTGATCATTCTCTGTCTCTACGGTAACCTAGCTGTTGATCATTCTCTCTACAGTAACCTAGCTGTTGATCATTCTCTCTACAGTAACCTAGCTGTTGATCATTCTCTGTCTCTATGGTAACCTAGCTGTTGATCATTCTCTCTACAGTAACCTAGCTGTTGATCATTCTCTCTACAGTAACCTAGCTGTTGATCATTCTCTGTCTCTACGGTAACCTAGCTGTTGATCATTCTCTCTACAGTAACCTAGCTGTTGATCATTCTCTCTACAGTAACCTAGCTGTTGATCATTCTCTGTCTCTACGGTAACCTGGCTTTTGATCATTCTCTGTCTCTACGGTAGCCTAGCTGTTGATCATTCTCTGTCTCTACGGTAACCTAGCTTTTGATCATTCTCTGTCTATACGGTAACCTAGCTGTTGATCATTCTCTGTCTCTACGGTAACCTAGCTGTTGAACATTATCTCTACAGTAACCTAGCTGTTGATCATTCAGTCTGCTGTATATTTCTATGTAGTGTTTACCATTATAACAGACTGTCTGGTACACTTCTGTATGTAGTGTTTACCATTATAACAGACTGTCTGGTACACTTCTGTATGTAGTGTTTACCGTTATAACAGACTGTCTGGTACACTTCTGTATGTAGTGTTTACTGTTATAACAGACTGTCTGGTACACTTCTGTATGTAGTGTTTACTGTTAGAACAGACTAACACTTCTGTATGTAGTGTTTACTGTTATAACAGACTGTCTGGTACACTTCTGTACGTAGTGTTTACCATTATAACAGACTAACACTTCTGTATGTAGTGTTTACCATTATAACAGACTGTCTGGTACACTTCTGTATATAGTGTTTACCATTATAACAGACTGTCTGGTACACTTCTGTATATAGTGTTTACCATTATAACAGACTGTCTGGTACACTTCTGTATGTAGTGTTTACTGTTATAACAGACTGTCTGGTACACTTCTGTACGTAGTGTTTACCATTATAACAGACTGTCTGGTACACTTCTGTATGTAGTGTTTACCATTATAACAGACTGTCTGGTACACTTCTGTACGTAGTGTTTACTGTTAGAACAGACTAACACTTGTGGTCCTTCTGTAGCTCAGTTGGTAGAGCATGGCGCTTGTAACGCCAGGGTAGTGGGTTCGATTCCCGGGACCACCCATACGTAGAATGTATGCACACATGACTGTAAGTCGCTTTGGATAAAAGCGTCTGCTAAATGGCATGTATTATTATTATTATATATATTATTATTAACACTTCTGTATGTAGTGTTTACCGTTATAACAGACTGTCTGGTACACTTCTGTACGTAGTGTTTACTGTTAGAACAGACTAACACTTCTGTATGTAGTGTTTACTGTTAGAACAGACTAACACTTCTGTACGTAGTGTTTACCATTATAACAGACTAACACTTCTGTACGTAGTGTTTACCATTATAACAGACTGTCTGGTACACTTCTGTATGTAGTGTTTACCATTATAACAGACTAACACTTCTGTACGTAGTGTTTACCATTATAACAGACTGTCTGGTACACTTCTGTATGTAGTGTTTACTGTTATAACAGACTGTCTGGTACACTTCTGTATGTAGTGTTTACCATTATAACAGACTAACACTTCTGTACGTAGTGTTTACCATTATAACAGACTGTCTGGTACACTTCTGTATGTAGTGTTTACTGTTAGAACAGACTAACACTTCTGTATGTAGTGTTTACCATTATAACAGACTAACACTTCTGTATGTAGTGTTTACTGTTATAACAGACTGTCTGGTACACTTCTGTATGTAGTGTTTACTGTTATAACAGACTGTCTGGTACACTTCTGTATGTAGTGTTTACCATTATAACAGACTGTCTGGTACACTTCTGTATGTAGTGTTTACCGTTATAACAGACTGTCTGGTACACTTCTGTATATAGTGTTTACCATTATAACAGACTGTCTGGTACACTTCTGTATATAGTGTTTACCATTATAACAGACTGTCTGGTACACTTCTGTATATAGTGTTTACCATTATAACAGACTGTCTGGTACACTTCTGTATGTAGTGTTTACTGTTAGAACAGACTGTCTGCTACACTTCTGTATGTAGTGTTTACCATTATAACAGACTGTCTGGTACACTTCTGTACGTAGTGTTTACCATTATAACAGACTGTCTGGTACACTTCTGTATATAGTGTTTACCATTATAACAGACTGTCTGGTACACTTCTGTATGTAGTGTTTACTGTTAGAACAGACTAACACTTCTGTACGTAGTGTTTACCATTATAACAGACTGTCTGGTACACTTCTGTATGTAGTGTTTACCATTATAACAGACTGTCTGGTACACTTCTGTATGTAGTGTTTACCATTATAACAGACTGTCTGGTACACTTCTGTATGTAGTGTTTACCATTATAACAGACTGTCTGGTACACTTCTGTATGTAGTGTTTACCATTATAACAGACTGTCTGGTACACTTCTGTATGTAGTGTTTACCATTATAACAGACTAACACTTCTGTATGTAGTGTTTACCGTTAGAACAGACTGTCTGGTACACTTCTGTATGTAGTGTTTACTGTTAGAACAGACTGTCTGGTACACTTCTGTATGTAGTGTTTACCATTATAACAGACTGTCTGGTACACTTCTGTATGTAGTGTTTACCATTATAACAGACTGTCGGGTACACTTCTGTATGTAGTGTTTACCATTATAACAGACTGTCTGGTACACTTCTGTACGTAGTGTTTACCATTATAACAGACTGTCTGGTACACTTCTGTATGTAGTGTTTACCATTATAACAGACTGTCTGGTACACTTCTGTATGTAGTGTTTACCATTATAACAGACTATATGGTACACTTCTGTATGTAGTGTTTACTGTTAGAACAGACGCCTCCTCCCACAACGCCTGCTCCCACAACGCCTCCTCCCACAATGCCTCCTCCCACAACGCCTCCTCCCACAACGCCTCCTCCCACAACTCCATCTCCCACAACGCCTCCTCCCACAACGCCTCCTTCCACAACACCTCCTCCCACTACGCCTCCTCCCACAATGCCTGCTCCCACAACGCCTCCTCCCACAATGCCTCCTCCCACAATGCCTGCTCCCACAACGCCTCCTCCCACAACTCCTCCTCCCACAACTCCTCCTCCCACAATGCCTGCTCCCACAACTCCTCCTCCCACAATCCCTCCTCCCACAACGCCTCCTCCCACAACTCCTCCTCCCACAATGCCTCCACCCACAACTCCTCCTCCCACAATGCCTCCTCCCACAACGCCTCCTCCCACAACACCTCTTCCCACAACGCCTCCTCCCACAACGCCTGCTCCCACAACGCCTCCTCCCACAACTCCTCCTCCCACAACGCCTCCTCCCACAACGCCTCTTCCCACAACTCCTCCTCCCTCAACTCCTCCACCCACAACGCCTCCTCCCACAACGCCTCCTCCCACAACGTGTCCTCCCACAACGCGTCCTCCCACAACGCCTCTTCCCACAACGCCTCCTCCCACAATGCCTCCTCCCACAACGCCTGCTCCCACAACGCCTCCTCCCACAACTCCTCCCACAACGCCTCCTCCCACAACGCCTTCTCCCACAACGCCTCCTCCCACAACTCCTCCCACAACGCCTCCTCCCACAACGCCTCCTCCCACAACTCCTCCCACAACGCCTCCTCCCACAACGCCTTCTCCCACAACGCCTCCTCCCACAACGCCTGCTCCCACAACTCCTCCTCCCACAACTCCTCCCACAACGCCTCCTCCCACAACGCCTCCTCCCACAACGCCTCCTCCCACAACTCCTCCTCCCACAACGCCTCCTCCCACAACTCCTCCTCCCACAACGCCTCCTCCCACAACGCCTCCTCCCACAACGCCTCCTCCCACAATGCCTCCTCATGTACCCTTCTTTCTCTGGATCTGCTGTAGTTTCCACATCTAAGACTTCCCCCCTTTCCCTCCTGAGCAACCGGTAAACATTCGCCCGTTTCCAGTTTCTGTTTCATGTCCTCCACATACAATTTAGCCGTCAACATTTTCTGTGTTGGGAGTTTGTTGTAACCCATTTATTGATGTGATTATGACAGGCCATAGGTCAGGCCGTACATAGAGAGAGCGAGAGTTGAGTGAATAGGGAATGTTTTTCCTAAACAAGTTAGGGATTTCAGTAAAAAAAAAAGTTTTCTGTTCGAAACAGGCACTGTGCTGTGGTGTCTTTTCTCTGCAGTAGGAGAGAGACAACACTCACTGCCATTTATTTTGTAACACATTGTGAACATCGGGCTCTTTCTTGAGTCATTTGTTTGTCTTAATTATTTAATCAAACAGTGTGCTTAAAGAATCAGACAAGCTCATCGTCTATGTAGTTGACTTTATTCAAACACACAGGGGTGTGTCTGTCGAAAGAACAGGACGACTTTTGGTCGACCAAGATTTGTTTTAGTCGAGGACAGCCCTAGTTAGGACATTGTTCTGTACTGTGTTACACCCCCAGGATCCTGTTAGGACATTGTTCTGTACTGTGTTACACCCCCAGGATACTGTTAGGATGTTGTTGTGTACTGTGTTACACCCCCAGGATCCTGTTAGGATGTTGTAGTGTACTGTGTTACACCCCCAGGATCCTGTTAGGATGTTGTTCTATACTGTGTTACACCCCCAGGATCCTGTTAGGATGTTGTTGTGTACTGTATTACACCCCCAGGATCCTGTTAGGATGTTGTTCTATACTGTGTTACACCCCCAGGATCCTGTTAGGATGTTGTTCTATACTGTGTTACACCCCCAGGATCCTGTTAGGATGTTGTTCTATACTGTGTTACACCCCCAGGATCCTGTTAGGATGTTGTAGTGTACTGTGTTACACCCCCAGGATCCTGTTAGGATGTTGTTCTGTACTGTGTTACACCCCCAGGATCCTGTTAGGATGTTGTTCTATACTGTGTTACACCCCCAGGATCCTGTTAGGATGTTGTTCTATACTGTGTTACACCCCCAGGATCCTGTTAGGATGTTGTAGTGTATTGTGTTACACCCCCAGGATCCTGTTAGGATGTTGTTGTGTACTGTGTTACACCCTCAGGATCCTGTTAGGATGTTGTAGTGTACTGTGTTACACCCCCATGATCCTGTTAGGATGTTGTAGTGTACTGTGTTACACCCCCAGGATCCTGTTAGGATGTTGTTCTATACTGTGTTACACCCCCAGGATACTGTTAGGATGTTTTTCTATACTGTGTTACACCCTCAGGATCCTGTTAGGATGTTGTTCTGTACTGTGTTACACCCCCAGGATCCTGTTAGGATGTTGTTCTATACTGTGTTACACCCCCAGGATCCTGTTAGGATGTTGTTCTATACTGTGTTACACCCCCAGGATCCTGTTAGGATGTTGTTCTATACTGTGTTACACCCCCAGGATCCTGTTAGGATGTTGTTCTATACTGTGTTACACCCCCAGGATCCTGTTAGGATGTTGTTCTATACTGTGTTACACCCCCAGGATCCTGTTAGGATGTTGTTCTATACTGTGTTACACCCCCAGGATCCTGTTAGGATGTTGTTCTATACTGTGTTACACCCCCAGGATCCTGTTAGGATGTTGTTCTATACTGTGTTACACCCCCATGATCCTGTTAGGATGTTGTTGTGTACTGTGTTACACCCTCAGGATCCTGTTAGGATGTTGTTCTATACTGTGTTACACCCCCAGGATCCTGTTAGGATGTTGTAGTGTACTGTGTTACACCCCCAGAATCCTGTTAGGATGTTGTTGTGTACTGTGTTACACCCCCAGGATCCTGTTAGGATGTTGTTGTGTACTGTGTTACACCCCCAGAATCCTGTTAGGATGTTGTAGTGTACTGTGTTACACCCCCAGGATCCTGTTAGGATGTCGTTCTGTACTGTATTACATTATTAATACGTCTCACAGATACACACTCAACACTATACCACCCCAGAGGATCCTAGCCCTTCCTCTGAACCTGCCACTACAGACCCTCTAGCCCTGCTAATGCACTGCATGCCTGGCCTGGCCAGAGATAGAATTTCAGCAGAGCTGGTATTCATAGAATACATTGAATGTCCCAGATTGCATCATATCCCCTTATTTTGTTGTTGCTGTAGTGCACTACTTTTGAGCCCTATGTAGTGTGGAAAACAGTAGTGCACTACTTTTGAGCCCTATGTAGTGTGGAGAACAGTAGTGCACTACTTTTGAGCCCTATGTAGTGTGGAAAACAGTAGTGCGCTACTTTTGAGCCCTATGTAGTGTGGAGAACAGTAGTGCGCTACTTTTGAGCCCTATGTAGTGTGGAAAACAGTAGTGCGCTACTTTTGAGCCCTATGTAGTGTGGAGAACAGTAGTGCACTACTTTTGAGCCCTATGTAGTGTGGAGAACAGTAGTGCACTACTTTTGAGCCCTATGTAGTGTGGAGAACAGTAGTGCACTACTTTTGAGCCCTATGTAGTGTGGAGAACAGTAGTGCACTGTTGGGAATAGGGTTCCGTTTTGTGACACAGCCTCCTGTGTTGTAAAGCCAGGGTCAGATTACTCAATACATCTGTAGTATATTTACATCAGCACTTCCTGAAAGGGGATTTTTAACTGTCGGACCACTAGATGATTTACTCACAGGAAACCAAGCCCTGCCCTCAGATCAGCTGATGTGATACCTTTGAGGTATTAGGACGTGGAGAGAAAGGAGTTTGGGATGTGAAAGGCTGAATAACTCATTTACTGCATCCCAAATGGCTCCCTACATAGTGCACTACTTATGGGTCCTGGTCAAAAGTAGTGCACTGGAAAGGGAATAGGGTGTAATTTGGATCTCCACCGTTTCTTCAGGAGTTACGTCAAGGTTACAGAGAGAGCTCTATGAATCATCCACTTCCTGCTGGTCTAACGTTCTGAGAGTAATGTACCGAGGTTACTGGACATTCTTCAGATGAACTTCCTCTTCCTGTCCCAGACGTAGCTTCTAGTTTACCGATAGAGCAGTATATCGGACATTCTCTGTAGTTAGTTTACAGGACATTGACTGTAGTTAGTTTACAGGACATTGACTGTAGTTAGTTTACAGGGCATTCTCTGTAGTTAGTTTACAGGACATTGACTGTAGTTAGTTTACAGGACATTCTCTGTAGTTAGTTTACAGGACATTGACTGTAGTTAGTTTACAGGACATTGACTGTAGTTAGTTTACAGGGCATTCTCTGTAGTTAGTTTACAAGACATTGACTGTAGTTAGTTTACAGGACATTCTCTGTAGTTAGTTTACAGGACATTGACTGTAGTTAGTTTACAGGACATTGACTGTAGTTAGTTTACAGGACATTCTCTGTAGTTAGTTTACAGGACATTGACTGTAGTTAGTTTACAGGACATTGACTGTAGTTAGTTTACAGGACATTCTCTGTCGTTAGTTTACAGGACATTCTCTGTAGTTAGTTTACAGGACATTGACTGTAGTTAGTTTAGTTTACAGGACATTGACTGTAGTTAGTTTACAGGACATTCTCTATAGTTAGTTTACAGGACATTCTCTGTAGTTAGTTTACAGGACATTCTCTGTAGTTAGTTTACAGGACATTCTCTGTGGTTAGTTTACAGGACATAGACTGTAGTTAGTTTACAGGACATTGAGTGTAGTTAGTTTACATGACATTGACTGTAGTTAGTTTACAGGACATTGACTGTAGTTAGTTTACAGGACATTCTCTGTAGTTAGTTTACAGGACATTGACTGTAGTTAGTTTACAGGACTTTGAGTGTAGTTAGTTTACAGGACATTGACTGTAGTTAGTTTACAGGACATTGACTGTAGTTAGTTTACAGGACATTGACTGTAGTTAGTTTACAGGACATTGAGTGTAGTTAGTTTACAGGACATTCTCTGTAGTTAGTTTACAGGACATTCTCTGTAGTTAGTTTACAGGCCATTCTCTGTAGTTAGTTTACAGGACATTGACTGTAGTTAGTTTACAGGACATTCTCTGTAGTTAGTTTACAGGCCATTCTCTGTAGTTAGTTTACAGGACATTCTCTGTAGTTAGTTTACAGGGCATTGACTGTAGTTAGTTTACAGGGCATTCTCTGTAGTTAGTTTACAGGACATTGACTGTAGTTAGTTTACAGGACATTGACTGTAGTTAGTTTACAGGACATTGACTGTAGTTAGTTTACAGGACACTCTTTGTAGTTAGTTTAGTTTACAGGACATTCTCTGTAGTTAGTTTACAGGACATTGACTGTAGTTAGTTTACAGGACATTGACTGTAGTTAGTTTACAGCACATTCTCTGTAGTTAGTTTACAGGACATTGACTGTAGTTAGTTTACAGGATATTGACTGTAGTTAGTTTAGTTTACAAGACATTCTCTGTGTTTACTTTACAGGACATTGACTGTAGTTAGTTTACAGGACATTCTCTGTAGTTAGTTTACAAGACATTTACTATAGTTAGTTTACAGGACATTGACTGTAGTTAGTTTACAGGACATTGACTGTAGTTAGTTTACAGGACATTGACTGTAGTTAGTTTACAGGACATTGACTGTAGTTAGTTTACATGACATTCTCTGTAGTTAGTTTACAGGACATTCTCTGTAGTTAGTTTACATGACATTGACTGTAGTTAGTTTACAGGACATAGACTGTAGTTAGTTTACAGGACATTGACTGTAGTTAGTTTACAGGACATTGACTGTAGTTAGTTTACAGGACATTGACTGTAGTTAGTTTACAGGACATTGAGTGTAGTTAGTTTACAGGACATTCTCTGTAGTTAGTTTACAGGACATTCTCTGTAGTTAGTTTACAGGACATTGACTGTAGTCAGTTTACAGGACATTGACTGTAGTTAGTTTACAGGGCATTCTCTGTAGTTAGTTTACAGGACATTCTCTGTAGTTAGTTTACAGGACATTGACTGTAGTTAGTTTACAGGACATTGACTGTAGTTAGTTTACATGACATTCTCTGTAGTTAGTTTACAGGACATTCTCTGTAGTTAGTTTACATGACATTGACTGTAGTTAGTTTACAGGACATAGACTGTAGTTAGTTTACAGGACATTGACTGTAGTTAGTTTACAGGACATTGACTGTAGTTAGTTTACAGGACATTGACTGTAGTTAGTTTACAGGACATTGAGTGTAGTTAGTTTACAGGACATTCTCTGTAGTTAGTTTACAGGACATTCTCTGTAGTTAGTTTACAGGACATTGACTGTAGTCAGTTTACAGGACATTGACTGTAGTTAGTTTACAGGGCATTCTCTGTAGTTAGTTTACAGGACATTCTCTGTAGTTAGTTTACAGGACATTGACTGTAGTTAGTTTACAGGACATTGACTGTAGTTAGTTTACAGGACATTCTCTGTAGTTAGTTTAGTTTACAGGACATTCTCTGTAGTTAGTTTACAGGACATTGACTGTAGTTAGTTTACAGGACATTCTCTGTAGTTAGTTTACAGGACATTCTCTGTAGTTAGTTTACAGGACATTCTCTGTAGTTAGTTTACAGGACATTGACTGTAGTCAGTTTACAGGACATTGACTGTAGTCAGTTTACAGGACATTGACTGTAGTTAGTTTAGTTTACAGGACATTCTCTGTGTTTAGTTTACAGGACATTGACTGTAGTTAGTTTACAGGACATTGACTGTAGTTAGTTTAGTTTACAGGACTTTCTCTGTAGTTAGTTTAGTTTACAGGACATTATCTGTAGTTAGTTTACAGGACATTCACTGTAGTTAGTTTACAGGACATTGACTGTAGTTAGATTACAGGACATTGACTGTAGTTAGTTTACAGGACATTGACTGTAGTTAGTTTACAGGGCATTCTCTGTAGTTAGTTTACAGGACATTGACTGTAGTTAGTTTACAGGACATTCTCTGTAGTTAGTTTACAGGACATTGACTGTAGTTAGTTTACAGGACATTGACTGTAGTTAGTTTACAGGGCATTCTCTGTAGTTAGTTTACAAGACATTGACTGTAGTTAGTTTACAGGACATTCTCTGTAGTTAGTTTACAGGACATTGACTGTAGTTAGTTTACAGGACATTGACTGTAGTTAGTTTACAGGACATTCTCTGTAGTTAGTTTACAGGACATTGACTGTAGTTAGTTTACAGGACATTGACTGTAGTTAGTTTACAGGACATTCTCTGTCGTTAGTTTACAGGACATTCTCTGTAGTTAGTTTACAGGACATTGACTGTAGTTAGTTTAGTTTACAGGACATTGACTGTAGTTAGTTTACAGGACATTCTCTGTAGTTAGTTTACAGGACATTCTCTGTAGTTAGTTTACAGGACATTCTCTGTAGTTAGTTTACAGGACATTCTCTGTGGTTAGTTTACAGGACATAGACTGTAGTTAGTTTACAGGACATTGAGTGTAGTTAGTTTACAGGACATTGACTGTAGTTAGTTTACAGGACATTGACTGTAGTTAGTTTACAGGACATTCTCTGTAGTTAGTTTACAGGACATTGACTGTAGTTAGTTTACAGGACTTTGAGTGTAGTTAGTTTACAGGACATTGACTGTAGTTAGTTTACAGGACATTGACTGTAGTTAGTTTACAGGACATTGACTGTAGTTAGTTTACAGGACATTGAGTGTAGTTAGTTTACAGGACATTCTCTGTAGTTAGTTTACAGGACATTCTCTGTAGTTAATTTACAGGACATTCTCTGTAGTTAGTTTACAGGACATTGACTGTAGTTAGTTTACAGGACATTCTCTGTAGTTAGTTTACAGGCCATTCTCTGTAGTTAGTTTACAGGACATTCTCTGTAGTTAGTTTACAGGGCATTGACTGTAGTTAGTTTACAGGGCATTCTCTGTATTTAGTTTACAGGACATTCTCTGTAGTTAGTTTACAGGACATTGACTGTAGTTAGTTTACAGGACATTGACTGTAGTTAGTTTACAGGACATTCTCTGTAGTTAGTTTACAGGACATTGACTGTAGTTAGTTTACAGGACATTGACTGTAGGCAGTTTACAGGACATTCTCTGTGTTTACTTTACAGGACATTGACTGTAGTTAGTTTACAGGACATTGACTGTAGTTAGTTTAGTTTACAGGACATTCTCTGTAGTTAGTTTAGTTTACAGGACATTATCTGTAGTTAGTTTACAGGACATTGACTGTAGTTAGTTTACAGGACATTGACTGTAGTTAGTTTACAGGACATTGACTGTAGTTAGTTTACAGGACATTCTCTGTAGTTAGTTTACAAGACATTTACTATAGTTAGTTTACAGGACATTGACTGTAGTTAGTTTACAGGACATTGACTGTAGTTAGTTTACAGGACATTGACTGTAGTTAGTTTACAGGACATTGACTGTAGTTAGTTTACATGACATTCTCTGTAGTTAGTTTACAGGACATTCTCTGTAGTTAGTTTACATGACATTGACTGTAGTTAGTTTACATGACATAGACTGTAGTTAGTTTACAGGACATTGACTGTAGTTAGTTTACAGGACATTGACTGTAGTTAGTTTACAGGACATTGACTGTAGTTAGTTTACATGACATTGAGTGTAGTTAGTTTACAGGACATTCTCTGTAGTTAGTTTACAGGACATTCTCTGTAGTTAGTTTACAGGACATTGACTGTAGTCAGTTTACAGGACATTGACTGTAGTTAGTTTACAGGGCATTCTCTGTAGTTAGTTTACAGGACATTCTCTGTAGTTAGTTTACAGGACATTGACTGTAGTTAGTTTACAGGACATTGACTGTAGTTAGTTTACAGGACATTCTCTGTAGTTAGTTTAGTTTACAGGACATTCTCTGTAGTTAGTTTACAGGACATTGACTGTAGTTAGTTTACAGGACATTCTCTGTAGTTAGTTTACAGGACATTCTCTGTAGTTAGTTTACAGGACATTCTCTGTAGTTAGTTTACAGGACATTGACTGTAGTCAGTTTACAGGACATTGACTGTAGTCAGTTTACAGGACATTGACTGTAGTTAGTTTAGTTTACAGGACATTCTCTGTGTTTAGTTTACAGGACATTGACTGTAGTTAGTTTACAGGACATTGACTGTAGTTAGTTTAGTTTACAGGACTTTCTCTGTAGTTAGTTTAGTTTACAGGACATTATCTGTAGTTAGTTTACAGGACATTCACTGTAGTTAGTTTACAGGACATTGACTGTAGTTAGTTTACAGGACATTGACTGTAGTTAGTTTACAGGACATTGACTGTAGTTAGTTTACAGGACATTGACTGTAGTTAGTTTACAGGACATTCTCCGTAGTTAGTTTACAGGACATTCTCTGTAGTTAGTTTACAGGACATTCTCTGTAGTTAGTTTACAGGACATTGACTGTAGTTAGTTTACAGGACATTGACTGTAGTTAGTTTACAGGACATTGACTGTAGTTAGTTTACAGGACATTGACTGTAGTTAGTTTACAGGACATTGACTGTAGTTAGTTTACAGGACATTGACTGTAGTTAGTTTACAGGACATTCTCTGTAGTTAGTTTACAGGACATTGACTGTAGTTAGTTTACAGGACATTGACTGTAGTTAGTTTACAGGACATTCTCTGTAGTTAGTTTACATGACATTGACTGTAGTTAGTTTACAGGACATTGACTGTAGTTACCATTAGTCTCTGTCATTTCTTGTATTGTCAACATTCACGAGTAAGGAAGTAGGCCTTTATATTTCACTGTTGGCCAGTTAAAGGTCCAAAGCAACTGTTTTTATCTCAATATCAAATTATTTCTGGGTAACATTTAAGTACCTTACAGTGATTGTGTTTAATTAAATGGTTAAAAAAAAATTGGGACAAAAATAGTTTGTTAGCAAAGAGACATTTCTCAAGCAATGATTTATCTGGAACTGTCTGGGTGTGGTCAGAGTGGGGAGGAGACAACGGAAAACTAGCTGTTATTGGCAGAGAGGTTTTAGAACTCTCTCTGATTGGTCTATTAACTAACGTCACCAGGCAGGCCAACACTCCTTCCCACCA
Organism: Oncorhynchus keta; assembly: GCF_023373465.1. Taxonomy (NCBI): domain Eukaryota; kingdom Metazoa; phylum Chordata; class Actinopteri; order Salmoniformes; family Salmonidae; genus Oncorhynchus; species Oncorhynchus keta. The sequence goes on along the minus strand of NW_026279258.1, from coordinate 16,898 downwards.
AAACAGACTGACATTTCAGGAGGTCTTTTCAAACAGCTCACTACACTAAACAGACATGATCATCATTTACAACCTCATCGTGTTGAAATATATATAAAATACAGGAAACACACATATTTTTGTTGTTGACTGTACTACACCTTAAATCCTTATCAGGAAGCATTTATGTAAACACACTGTACCCAGTGAGCAACCTGAACCATTACAACCACATATCAGTAGGATATGAGTGAGGCTGAACAGAAGTACTCCTCTGACTGTGAGGTTAATCAGCACGGCAGAAAGGTGAGAGACTGAGATACACCTCACAGTAAATCACAGGGCTGTGAAACTAGAGGTTTATCAGCACGGCAGAAAGGTGAGAGACTGAGATACACCTCACAGTAAATCACAGGGCTGTGAAACTAGAGGTTTATCAGCACGGCAGAAAGGTGAGAGACTGAGATACACCTCACAGTAAATCACTGTACTGTGAAACTAGAGGTTTATCAGCACGGCAGAAAGGTGAGAAACTGAGATACACCTCACAGTAAATCACTGGGCTGTGAAACTAGAGGTTTATCAGCACGGCAGAAAGGTGAGAGACTGAGATACACCTCACAGTAAATCACTGGGCTGTGAAACTAGAGGTTTATCAGCACGGCAGAAAGGTGAGAGACTGAGATACACCTCACAGTAAATCACAGGGCTGTGAAACTAGAGGTTTATCAGCACGGCAGAAAGGTGAGAGACTGAGATACACCTCACAGTAAATCACAGGGCTGTGAAACTAGAGGTTTATCAGCACGGCAGAAAGGTGAGAGACTGAGATACACCTCACAGTAAATCACAGGGCTGTGAAACTAGAGGTTTATCAGCACGGCAGAAAGGTGAGAGACTGAGATACACCTCACAGTAAATCACAGGGCTGTGAAACTAGAGGTTTATCAGCACGGCAGAAAGGTGAGAGACTGAGATACACCTCACAGTAAATCACAGGGCTGTGAAACTAGAGGTTTATCAGCACGGCAGAAAGGTGAGAGACTGAGATACACCTCACAGTAAATCACAGGGCTGTGAAACTAGAGGTTTATCAGCACGGCAGAAAGGTGAGAGACTGAGATACACCTCACAGTAAATCACTGTCCTGTGAAACTAGAGGTTTATCAGCACGGCAGAAAGGTGAGAGACTGAGATACACCTCACAGTAAATCACTGTCCTGTGAAACTAGAGGTTTATCAGCACGGCAGAAAGGTGAGAGACTGAGATACACCTCACAGTAAATCACTGGGCTGTGAAACTAGAGGTTTATCAGCACGGCAGAAAGGTGAGAGACTGAGATACACCTCACAGTAAATCACTGTCCTGTGAAACTAGAGGTTTATCAGCACGGCAGAAAGGTGAGAGACTGAGATACACCTCACAGTAAATCACTGTACTGTGAAACTAGAGGTTTATCAGCACGGCAGAAAGGTGAGAGACTGAGATACACCTCACAGTAAATCACAGGGCTGTGAAACTAGAGGTTTATCAGCACGGCAGAAAGGTGAGAGACTGAGATACACCTCACAGTAAATCACAGGGCTGTGAAACTAGAGGTTTATCAGCACGGCAGAAAGGTGAGAGACTGAGATACACCTCACAGTAAATCACAGGGCTGTGAAACTAGAGGTTTATCAGCACGGCAGAAAGGTGAGAGACTGAGATACACCTCACAGTAAATCACAGGGCTGTGAAACTAGAGGTTTATCAGCACGGCAGAAAGGTGAGAGACTGAGATACACCTCACAGTAAATCACTGTACTGTGAAACTAGAGGTTTATCAGCACGGCAGAAAGGTGAGAGACTGAGATACACCTCACAGTAAATCACTGTACTGTGAAACTAGAGGTTTATCAGCACGGCAGAAAGGTGAGAGACTGAGATACACCTCACAGTAAATCACTGTACTGTGAAACTAGAGGTTTATCAGCACGGCAGAAAGGTGAGAGACTGAGATACACCTCACAGTAAATCACTGTACTGTGAAACTAGAGGTTTATCAGCACGGCAGAAAGGTGAGAAACTGAGATACACCTCACAGTAAATCACAGGGCTGTGAAACTAGAGGTTTATCAGCACGGCAGAAAGGTGAGAGACTGAGATACACCTCACAGTAAATCACTGTCCTGTGAAACTAGAGGTTTATCAGCACGGCAGAAAGGTGAGAGACTGAGATACACCTCACAGTAAATCACTGTACTGTGAAACTAGAGGTTTATCAGCACGGCAGAAAGGTGAGAGACTGAGATACACCTCACAGTAAATCACAGGGCTGTGAAACTAGAGGTTTATCAGCACGGCAGAAAGGTGAGAGACTGAGATACACCTCACAGTAAATCACAGGGCTGTGAAACTAGAGGTTTATCAGCACGGCAGAAAGGTGAGAGACTGAGATACACCTCACAGTAAATCACAGGGCTGTGAAACTAGAGGTTTATCAGCACGGCAGAAAGGTGAGAAACTGAGATACACCTCACAGTAAATCACTGTGCTGTGAAACTAGAGGTTTATCAGCACGGCAGAAAGGTGAGAGACTGAGATACACCTCACAGTAAATCACTGTACTGTGAAACTAGAGGTTTATCAGCACGGCAGAAAGGTGAGAGACTGAGATACACCTCACAGTAAATCACAGTACTGTGAAACTAGAGGTTTATCAGCACGGCAGAAAGGTGAGAGACTGAGATACACCTCACAGTAAATCACTGTACTGTGAAACTAGAGGTTTATCAGCACGGCAGAAAGGTGAGAGACTGAGATACACCTCACAGTAAATCACAGGGCTGTGAAACTAGAGGTTTATCAGCACGGCAGAAAGGTGAGAGACTGAGATACACCTCACAGTAAATCACAGGGCTGTGAAACTAGAGGTTTATCAGCACGGCAGAAAGGTGAGAGACTGAGATACACCTCACAGTAAATCACAGGGCTGTGAAACTAGAGGTTTATCAGCACGGCAGAAAGGTGAGAAACTGAGATACACCTCACAGTAAATCACTGTGCTGTGAAACTAGAGGTTTATCAGCACGGCAGAAAGGTGAGAGACTGAGATACACCTCACAGTAAATCACTGTACTGTGAAACTAGAGGTTTATCAGCACGGCAGAAAGGTGAGAGACTGAGATACACCTCACAGTAAATCACTGTACTGTGAAACTAGAGGTTTATCAGCACGGCAGAAAGGTGAGAGACTGAGATACACCTCACAGTAAATCACTGTACTGTGAAACTAGAGGTTTATCAGCACGGCAGAAAGGTGAGAGACTGAGATACACCTCACAGTAAATCACTGTACTGTGAAACTAGAGGTTTATCAGCACGGCAGAAAGGTGAGAGACTGAGATACACCTCACAGTAAATCACAGGGCTGTGAAACTAGAGGTTTATCAGCACGGCAGAAAGGTGAGAGACTGAGATACACCTCACAGTAAATCACTGTACTGTGAAACTAGAGGTTTATCAGCACGGCAGAAAGGTGAGAAACTGAGATACACCTCACAGTAAATCACAGGGCTGTGAAACTAGAGGTTTATCAGCACGGCAGAAAGGTGAGAGACTGAGATACACCTCACAGTAAATCACTGTACTGTGAAACTAGAGGTTTATCAGCACGGCAGAAAGGTGAGAGACTGAGATACACCTCACAGTAAATCACTGTACTGTGAAACTAGAGGTTTATCAGCACGGCAGAAAGGTGAGAGACTGAGATACACCTCACAGTAAATCACAGGGCTGTGAAACTAGAGGTTTATCAGCACGGCAGAAAGGTGAGAGACTGAGATACACCTCACAGTAAATCACTGTACTGTGAAACTAGAGGTTTATCAGCACGGCAGAAAGGTGAGAGACTGAGATACACCTCACAGTAAATCACAGGGCTGTGAAACTAGAGGTTTATCAGCACGGCAGAAAGGTGAGAGACTGAGATACACCTCACAGTAAATCACAGGGCTGTGAAACTAGAGGTTTATCAGCACGGCAGAAAGGTGAGAAACTGAGATACACCTCACAGTAAATCACAGGGCTGTGAAACTAGAGGTTTATCAGCACGGCAGAAAGGTGAGAGACTGAGATACACCTCACAGTAAATCACAGGGCTGTGAAACTAGAGGTTTATCAGCACGGCAGAAAGGTGAGAGACTGAGATACACCTCACAGTAAATCACAGGGCTGTGAAACTAGAGGTTTATCAGCACGGCAGAAAGGTGAGAAACTGAGATACACCTCACAGTAAATCACAGGGCTGTGAAACTAGAGGTTAATCAGCACGGCAGAAAGGTGAGAGACTGAGATACACCTCACAGTAAATCACAGGGCTGTGAAACTAGAGGTTTATCAGCACGGCAGAAAGGTGAGAGACTGAGATACACCTCACAGTAAATCACTGTACTGTGAAACTAGAGGTTTATCAGCACGGCAGAAAGGTGAGAGACTGAGATACACCTCACAGTAAATCACTGTACTGTGAAACTAGAGGTTTATCAGCACGGCAGAAAGGTGAGAGACTGAGATACACCTCACAGTAAATCACTGTACTGTGAAACTAGAGGTTTATCAGCACGGCAGAAAGGTGAGAAACTGAGATACACCTCACAGTAAATCACTGGGCTGTGAAACTAGAGGTTTATCAGCACGGCAGAAAGGTGAGAGACTGAGATACACCTCACAGTAAATCACTGGGCTGTGAAACTAGAGGTTTATCAGCACGGCAGAAAGGTGAGAGACTGAGATACACCTCACAGTAAATCACAGGGCTGTGAAACTAGAGGTTTATCAGCACGGCAGAAAGGTGAGAGACTGAGATACACCTCACAGTAAATCACAGGGCTGTGAAACTAGAGGTTTATCAGCACGGCAGAAAGGTGAGAGACTGAGATACACCTCACAGTAAATCACAGGGCTGTGAAACTAGAGGTTTATCAGCACGGCAGAAAGGTGAGAGACTGAGATACACCTCACAGTAAATCACTGTACTGTGAAACTAGAGGTTTATCAGCACGGCAGAAAGGTGAGAGACTGAGATACACCTCACAGTAAATCACTGTACTGTGAAACTAGAGGTTTATCAGCACGGCAGAAAGGTGAGAGACTGAGATACACCTCACAGTAAATCACAGGGCTGTGAAACTAGAGGTTTATCAGCACGGCAGAAAGGTGAGAGACTGAGATACACCTCACAGTAAATCACTGTACTGTGAAACTAGAGGTTTATCAGCACGGCAGAAAGGTGAGAGACTGAGATACACCTCACAGTAAATCACAGGGCTGTGAAACTAGAGGTTTATCAGCACGGCAGAAAGGTGAGAGACTGAGATACACCTCACAGTAAATCACAGGGCTGTGAAACTAGAGGTTTATCAGCACGGCAGAAAGGTGAGAAACTGAGATACACCTCACAGTAAATCACAGGGCTGTGAAACTAGAGGTTTATCAGCACGGCAGAAAGGTGAGAGACTGAGATACACCTCACAGTAAATCACAGGGCTGTGAAACTAGAGGTTTATCAACACGGCAGAAAGGTGAGAGACTGAGATACACCTCACAGTAAATCACAGGGCTGTGAAACTAGAGGTTTATCAGCACGGCAGAAAGGTGAGAAACTGAGATACACCTCACAGTAAATCACAGGGCTGTGAAACTAGAGGTTAATCAGCACGGCAGAAAGGTGAGAGACTGAGATACACCTCACAGTAAATCACAGGGCTGTGAAACTAGAGGTTTTATCAGCACGGCAGAAAGGTGAGAGACTGAGATACACCTCACAGTAAATCACTGTACTGTGAAACTAGAGGTTTATCAGCACGGCAGAAAGGTGAGAGACTGAGATACACCTCACAGTAAATCACTGTACTGTGAAACTAGAGGTTTATCAGCACGGCAGAAAGGTGAGAGACTGAGATACACCTCACAGTAAATCACTGTACTGTGAAACTAGAGGTTTATCAGCACGGCAGAAAGGTGAGAAACTGAGATACACCTCACAGTAAATCACTGGGCTGTGAAACTAGAGGTTTATCAGCACGGCAGAAAGGTGAGAGACTGAGATACACCTCACAGTAAATCACTGGGCTGTGAAACTAGAGGTTTATCAGCACGGCAGAAAGGTGAGAGACTGAGATACACCTCACAGTAAATCACAGGGCTGTGAAACTAGAGGTTTATCAGCACGGCAGAAAGGTGAGAGACTGAGATACACCTCACAGTAAATCACAGGGCTGTGAAACTAGAGGTTTATCAGCACGGCAGAAAGGTGAGAGACTGAGATACACCTCACAGTAAATCACAGGGCTGTGAAACTAGAGGTTTATCAGCACGGCAGAAAGGTGAGAGACTGAGATACACCTCACAGTAAATCACAGGGCTGTGAAACTAGAGGTTTATCAGCACGGCAGAAAGGTGAGAGACTGAGATACACCTCACAGTAAATCACAGGGCTGTGAAACTAGAGGTTTATCAGCACGGCAGAAAGGTGAGAGACTGAGATACACCTCACAGTAAATCACTGTACTGTGAAACTAGAGGTTTATCAGCACGGCAGAAAGGTGAGAGACTGAGATACACCTCACAGTAAATCACTGGGCTGTGAAACTAGAGGTTTATCAGCACGGCAGAAAGGTGAGAGACTGAGATACACCTCACAGTAAATCACTGTACTGTGAAACTAGAGGTTTATCAGCACGGCAGAAAGGTGAGAGACTGAGATACACCTCACAGTAAATCACTGTACTGTGAAACTAGAGGTTTATCAGCACGGCAGAAAGGTGAGAAACTGAGATACACCTCACAGTAAATCACAGGGCTGTGAAACTAGAGGTTTATCAGCACGGCAGAAAGGTGAGAGACTGAGATACACCTCACAGTAAATCACTGTACTGT
>NW_026279258.1:0-5000 GCF_023373465.1 Oncorhynchus keta | reverse complement strand
GAACGAGGCGTGCTGTTCCACATGAACGAGGCGTGTTGTTCCACATGAATGAGGCGTGTTGTTCCACATGAACGAGGGCGGTTGTTCCAAAGGCCATGAACGAGCGCTGCTGTTCCCAGAACGAGGCGTGTTGTTCCACATGAACGCAGGGGCGTGCTGTTCCATGAACGAGGCGTGCTGTTCCACATGAACGAGGCGTGTTGTTCCACATGAACGCAGGCGTGTTGTCTCCACATGAACGAGGCGTGTTGTTCCACATGAACGAGGCGTGTTGTTCCATGAACGAGGCGTGTTGTTCCACATGATCGAGGCGTGTTGTTCCATGAACGAGGCGTGCTGTTCCACATGAACGAGGCGTGTTGTTCCACATGAACGAGGCGTGTTGTTCCACATGAACGCAGGCGTGTTGTTCCATGAACGAGGCGTGTTGTTCCACATGAACGAGGCGTGTTGTTCCATGAACGAGGCGTGTTGTTCCACATGAACGAGGCGTGCTGTTCATGAACGGGCGTGTTGTTCCACATGAACGAGGCGTGTTGTTCCACATGAACCAGGCGTGTTGTTCCACATGAACGAAGCGTGCTGTTCCACAGCGAACGAGGCGTGCTGTACCATGAACGAGGCGTGTTGTTCCATGAACGAGGCGTGTTGTTCCACATGAACGAGGCGTGTTGTTCCACATGAACGAGGCGTGTTGTTCCACACATGAACGCAGGGCGTTGTTCCACATGAAAGAGTTGTTCCATGAACGAGGCGTGTTGTTCCATGAACGGCGTGTTGTTCCACAGAACAGGCGTGCTGTTCCGTCATGAACGAAGGCAGGTTGTTCCATGAACGAAAGCGTGTTGTTCCGTCATGAACGAGGCGTGCTGTTCCATGAACGAGGCTGTTCCACTTGAACGAGGCGTATGCTGTTCCATGAACGAGGCGTGTTGTTCCACATGAACGAGGCGTGGTTGTTCCACATGAACGAGGCGTGTTGTTCTGTCATGAACGAGGCGTGTGTTCCACATGAACGAGGCGTGTTGTACCATGAACGCAGGCGTGGTTGTTCCATGAACGAGGCGTTCCATGAACGGTGCGTGTTCCACATGAACGAGGCGTGCTGTTCCACATGAACCTGAGGCGTGCTGTCTCCACATGAACGAGGCGTGTTGTTCCTGCCATGATCGAGGCGTGTTGTTCCATGAACGAGGCGTGTTGTTCCATGAACGAGGCGTGTTGTTCCACATGAACTTGAGGCGTGTTGTTCCACATGAACGAGGCGTGTTGTTCCATGAACGAGGCGTGTTGTCTCCATGAACGAGGCGTGTTGTTCCAGGGCGAACGAGGCGTGTTGTTCCACATGAACGAGGCGCTGTTCCACATGAACGAGGCGTGCTGTTCCACATGAACGAGGCGTGCTGTTCCATGATTGAGGCGTGTTGTTCCACATGAACGAGGCGTGTTGTTCCACATGAATGAGGCGTGTTGTTCCACATGAACGAGGCGTGCTGTTCCACATGAACGAGGCGTGTTGTTCCACATGAACGAGGCGTGTTGTTCCATGATTGAGGCGTGCTGTTCCACATGAACGAGGTGTGTGTTGTTCCACATGAACGAGGCGTGCATGTTCCACATGAACGGGCGTGCTGTTCCACATGAACGAGGCGTGTTGTCTCCACATGAACGAGGCGTGTTGTTCCACATGAACGAGGCGTGTGCTGTTCCACATGAACGAGGCGTGTTGTTCCACATGAACGAGGCGTGCTGTTCCCAGAACGAGGCGTGTTGTTCCACATGAACGAGGCGTGTTGTTCCACATGAACGAGGCGTGTTGTTCCACATGAACGAGGCGTGTTGTTCCACATGAACGAGGCGTGTTGTTCCACATGAACGAGGCGTGCTGTTCCACATGAACGCAGGGGCGTTAGTTCCACATGAACGAGGCGTGTTGTTCCACATGAACGAGGCGTGTTGTTCCACATGAACGAGGCGTGTTGTTCCACATGACGAGGCGTGTTGTTCCATGAACGAGGCGTGCTGTTCCACATGAACGAGGCGTGTTGTTCCACATGAACGAGGCGTGTTGTTCCACATGAACGGCGCGTGTTGTTCCAATATGAACGGTGGCGTGTTGTTCCACATGAACGAGGCGTGTTGTTCCACATGAACGCAGGGCGTGCTGTTCCACATGAACGAGGCGTTGCTGTTCCACATGATCGAGGCGTGTTGTTCCATGAACGAGGCGTGCTGTTCCACATGAACGAGGCGTGTTGTTCCACATGAACGAGGCGTGTTGTTCCACATGAACGAGGCGTGTTGTTCCACACATGAACGAGGGGCGTGTTGCTCCCATGAACGAGGCGTGCTGTTCCATGAACGAGGCGTGTTGTTCCGCGAACGAGGCGTGTTGTCTCCACATGAACAGGCGTGTTGTTCCACAGAACGGCGTGTTGTTCCACATGAACGAGGCGTGTTGCAACCATGAACGAGGCATGTTGTTCCATGAACGGCGGCGTGCTGTTCCACATGAACGAGGCGTGTTGTTCCACATGAACGAGGCGCAAGTTGTTCCACATGAACGAGGCGTGTTGTTCCACATGATCGAGGCGTGTTGTTCCATGAACGAGGCGTGCTGTTCCATGAACGAGGCGTGTTGTTCCACATGAACGAGGCGTGTTGTTCCACATGAATCAGGCGTGGTTCCATGAACGAGGCGTGTTGTTCCACATGAACGAGGCGTGTTGTTCCATGAACGAGGCGTGTTGTTCTGGCATGAACGAGGCGTGTTGTTCCACATGAACGAGGCGTGTTGTTCCATGATTGAGGCGTGCTGTTCCACATGAAGGAGGCGTGTTGTTCCACATGAATGAGGCGTGTTGTTCCACATGAACGAGGCGTGTTGTTCCACATGAACGAGGCGTGTTGTTCCCATGAACGAGGCGTGTTGTTCCATGATTGGAGGCGTGTTGTTCCACATGAACGAGGCGTGCTGTTCCACATGAACGAGGCGTGTTGTTCCACATGAACGAGGCGTGTTGTTCCACATGAAAGCCTCCGTGTCAGTGTTCCTGAATATCCAACACTTTGACACTTTTTCATCATGATAATGTGAAGGACAGAACCCACTCAACCTTCAACAGAGCACATCACGTCCTCAGCCGATTAGCTTCATGGTTGGGCTGCTGCAGACTGATGTCTACGGTCTGGACACACTGCTGTGAGAACAGAGCACATCATCTGTGTGTCATCTGTGTGTGTGTGTGTGTGTGTGTGTGTGTGTGTGTGTGTGTGTGTGTGTGTGTGTGTGTGTGTGTGTGTGTGTGTGTGTGTGTGTGTGTGTGTGTGTGTGTGTGTGTGTGTGTGTGTGTGTGTGTGTGTGTGTGTGTGTGTGTGTGTGGTGAGAGGAGAAGACCAGGCAGAGAGAGAGAGATACTCATCCAGACAAGACATCGTGACATGTAGCCTTGGGCTCAGCCAGACTGTTCCACAGGGCTTTCCCTCACACACAACCTCACTTCCCTCCCAGGTCTCCTGTGTGTGTCTACAGAGTATTTTCAGAAAGAGGTTTCAGAACAACATTGTGTCTCACTCAATACCCACCAGTCACAGCTACACACTAAGACAGAGGGAACAAGAGGACGAGGAGAACCAGACTAACACTGAGGGGATGGAATAGAAAGAGGAGAACCAGACCAACACTAAGGGGATATACAAAGAGGGGAACCAGACTAACACTAAGACAGAGTGGAACAAGAGGACGAGGGAGAACCAGACTAACACTGAGGGGATGTGGAATGGAAAGAGGAGAACCAGAGGAGAGAGAGAGAGAGAGAGAGAGAGAGACAGAGAGAGAGACAGACAGACAGACAGAGAGAGAGAGAGAGAGAGAGAGAGAGAGAGAGAGAGAGACAGAGACAGAGACAGAGAGAGAGAGAGAGAGAGAGAGAGAGAGAGAGACAGAGAGAGAGAGAGACAGAGAGATAGACAGAGAGAGAGAGAGAGAGAGAGATAGATATATATATATCTATGACATTTGTAATGTCTTTACTGTTTTGAAACTGTTGTATGTGTAATGTTTACTGTTAATTTTTGTTGTTTTTCACTTTATATATTCACTTTGTATGTTGTCTACCACTTGCTTTGGCAATGTTAACACATGTTTCCCATGCCAATAAAGCCCTTGAATTGAATTAGAGAGAGAGAGAGAGAGAGAGAGAGAGAGAGAGAGAGAGAGAGAGAGAGAGAGAGAGAGAGAGAGAGAGAGAGAGAGAGAGAGAGAGAGAGAGAGAGAGAGAGAGAGAGAGAGAGAGAGAGAGAGAGAGAGAGAGAGAGAGAGAGAGAGAGAGAGAGAGAGAGAGAGAGAGAGAGAGAGAGAGAGAGAGAGAGAGAGAAAACACTTTGTCTCTACGAACATTGCAGATATTTGATTAAAGCAACAACTGCCAGTTGTGGTCCTGGGAGAGATATGATATTATCACATCCTGCCACTGATCCAGCCTGACCTGGTCGCCCAGATCCAATATGGAGACTCAGTTACTGGGGAGGGGCATTAAACCAGCCACGTCCAGGAAACTGTGTCCACTAACACAAATCCCCTCCATCTCCCTCGTAGCCTGACCTGGTCGCCCAGATCCAATATGGAGACTCAGTTACTGGGGAGGGGCATTAAACCAACCACTTCCAGGAAACTGTGTCCACTAACACAATCCCGTCCATCTCCCAGCCTGACCTGGTCGCCCAGATCCAATATGGAGACTCAGTTACTGGGGGAGGGGGCATTAAACCAACCACGTCCAGGAAACTGTGACCACTAACGCAATCCCTCCATCTCCCTGCAGTATGACTTCCTTAGTCTGTGTCCACTAACACAATCCTCCATCTCCCTGTAGCCTGCAGTATGACTCTTAGTCTGTGTCCACTAACACAATCACCTCCATCTCCCCTGTAGCCTGCAGTATGACTCTTTAGTCTGTGTCTACTAACACAACCTCCCCTCCGTCTCCCTGTAGCCTGCA
>NW_026279257.1:0-971 GCF_023373465.1 Oncorhynchus keta | reverse complement strand
TAGCAGCTACTCTACCTGGGGTCAACGTAACATCTACAGATCATATCTTCTCAGTCTGTACAATAGTCAGAAATAGATTACACGAAGAAGAGTCTCCTGTTGCACGTTTCATTGATTTGATGTTTATTTTTTAAACGGGGATATTTTAGCCTGTAGTTTGTCAAAGACAGGGGTTGATGGGGAACAGGGATATTGTAGCCTATAGTTTGTCAAAGACAGGGGTTGATGGGGACAGGAACAGGGATATTGTAGCCTGTAGTTTGTCAAAGACAGGGGTTGATGGGGAACAGGAACAGGGATATTTTAGCCTGTAGTTTGTCAAAGACAGGGGTTGATGGGGAACAGGAACAGGGATATTTTAGCCTGTAGTTTGTCAAAGACAGGGGTTGATGGGGAACAGGAACAGGGATATTTTAGCCTATAGTTTGACAAAGACAGGGGTTGATGGGGAACAGGAACAGGGATATTTTAGCCTATAGTTTGACAAAGACAGGGGTTGATGGGGAACAGGGATATTTTAGCCTGTAGTTTGTCAAAGACAGGGGTTGATGGGGAACAGGGATATTGTAGCCTATAGTTTGTCAAAGACAGGGGTTGATGGGAACAGGAACAGGGATATTGTAGCCTATAGTTTGTCAAAGACAGGGGTTGATGGGAACAGGAACAGGGATATTGTAGCCTGTAGTTTGTCAAAGACAGGGGTTGATGGGGAACAGGGATATTGTAGCCTATAGTTTGTCAAAGACAGGGGTTGATGGGGAACAGGGATATTTTAGCCTGTAGTTTGTCAAAGACAGGGGTTGATGGGAACAGGAACAGGGATATTGTAGCCTATAGTTTGTCAAAGACAGGGGTTGATGGGGAACAGGGATATTTTAGCCTATAGTTTGTCAAAGACAGGGGTTGATGGGAACAGGGATATTGTAGCCTATAGTTTGTCAAAGACAGGGGTTGATGGGAACAGGGATATT
>NW_026279256.1:0-23812 GCF_023373465.1 Oncorhynchus keta | reverse complement strand
TATATCAACCCTCTATATCTCAGTGATGGGTCCCCTCTATATCAACCTCTATATCAGTGATGGGTCCCCTCTATATCAACCCTCTATATCTCCAGTGATGGGTCCCCTCTATATCAACCCTATATCTCCAGTGATGGGTCCCCTCTCAACCCTCTATATCTCCAGTGATGGGTCCCTCTATATCAACCCTCTATATCAAGTGATGGGTCCCTCTATATCAACCCTCTATATCTCAGTGATGGGTCCCCTCTATATCAACCTCTATATCTCAGTGATGGGTCCCATCTATATCAACCCTCTATATCTCCAGTGATGGGTCCCTCTATATCATCTATATCTCCAGTGATGGGTCCCTCTATATCAGTGATGGGTCCTCTATATCTCCAGTGATGGGTCCCCTCTATATCAACCCTCTATATCAGTGATGGGTCCTCTATATCTCCAGTGATGGGTCCCTCTCTATATCAACCCTCTATATCAGTGATGGGTCCCCTCTATATCAACCCTCTATATCTCCAGTGATGGGTCCCCTCTATATCAACCCCTCTATATCTCTATATCTCCAGTGATGGGTCCCCTCTATATCAACCCTCTATATCTCCAGTGATGGGTCCCCTCTATATCAACCCTCTATATCTCCAGTGATGGGTCCCCTCTATATCAACCCTCTATATCTCCAGTGATGGGTCCCCTCTATATCAACCCTCTATATCTCCAGTGATGGGTCCCCTCTATATCAACCCTCTACATCTCCAGTGATGGGTCCCTCTATATCAACCCTCTATATCTCCAGTGATGGGTCCCAACCCTCTATATCAACCCTCTATATCTCCAGTGATGGGTCCCTCTATATCAACCTCTACATCTCCAGTGATGGGTCCCTCTATATCAACCCTCTATATCTCCATATCTCCAGTGATGGGTCCCCTCTATATCAACCCTATATCAGTGACCCTCTATATCAACCCTCTACATCTCCAGTGATGGGTCCCCTCTATATCAACCCTCTATATCTCCAGTGATGGGTCCCCTCTATATCAACCCTCTATATCAGTGATCCCTCTATATCTCCAGTGATGGGTCCCCTCTATATCAACCCTCTATATCAACCCTCTATAGTGATGGGTCCCTCTATATCAACCCTCTACATCTCCAGTGATGGGTCCCCTCTATATCAACCCTCTATATCAGTGATGGGTCCCTCTATAACCATCTCAACCCTCTATATCTCTAGTGATGGGTCCCCTCTATATCAACCCTCTATATCTCCAGTGATGGGTCCCCTCTATATCAACCCTCTATATCTCCAGTGATGGGTCCCTCTATATCAACCCTCTATATCTCCAGTGATGGGTCCCCTCTATATCAACCCTCTATATCTCCAGTGATGGGTCCCTCTATATCAACCCTCTATATCTCTATATCAGTGATGGGTCCCCTCTATATCAACCCTCTATATCTCCAGTGATGGGTCCCTCTATATCAACCCTCTACATCTCCAGTGATGGGTCCCCTCTATATCAACCCTCTATATCTCCAGTGATGGGTCCCTCTATATCAACCCTCTATCTCCAGTGATGGGTCCCTCTATATCAACCCTCTATATCTCCAGTGATGGGTCCCCAACCTCTATATCAACCCTCTATATCTCCAGTGATGGGTCCCCTCTATATCAACCCTCTATATCTCCAGTGATGGGTCCCTCTATATCAACCCTCTATATCTCCAGTGATGGGTCCCCTCTATATCAACCCTCTACATCTCCAGTGATGGGTCCCCTCTATATCAACCCTCTATATCAACCCTCTATATCTCCAGTGATGGGTCCCCTCTATATCAACCCTCTATATCTCCAGTGATGGGTCCCCTCTATATCAACCCTCTATATCTCCAGTGATGGGTCCCCTCTATATCAACCCTCTATATCTCCAGTGATGGGTCCCCTCTATATCAACCCTCTATATCAACCCTCTACATCTCCAGTGATGGGTCCCCTCTATATCAACCCTCTATATCAACCCTCTATATCTCCAGTGATGGGTCCCCTCTATATCAACCCTCTACATCTCCAGTGATGGGTCCCCTCTATATCAACCCTCTACATCTCAGTGATGGGTCCCCTCTATATCAACCCTCTACATCTCCAGTGATGGGTCCCCTCTATATCAACCCTCTATATCTCCAGTGATGGGTCCCCTCTATATCAACCCTCTATATCAACCCTCTATATCTCCAGTGATGGGTCCCCTCTATATCAACCCTCTACATCTCCAGTGATGGGTCCCCTCTATATCAACCCTCTATATCAGTGATGGGTCCCCTCTATATCAACCCTCTATATCTCCAGTGATGGGTCCCCAACCCTCTATATCAACCCTCTATATCTCCAGTGATGGGTCCCCTCTATATCAACCCTCTATATCTCCAGTGATGGGTCCCCTCTATATCAACCCTCTATATCTCCAGTGATGGGTCCCTCTATATCAACCCTCTATATCTCCAGTGATGGGTCCTCTATATCCTCTATATCTATATCTCCAGTGATGGGTCCTCTATATCAACCCTCTATATCTCCAGTGATGGGTCCCCTCTATATCAACCCTCTACATCTCCAGTGATGGGTCCCCTCTATATCAACCCTCTATATCTCCAGTGATGGGTCCCCTCTATATCAACCCTCTATATCTCCAGTGATGGGTCCCCTCTATATCAACCCTCTATATCTCCAGTGATGGGTCCCCTCTATATCAACCCTCTATATCATCTCCAGTGATGGGTCCCCTCTATATCAACCCTCTATATCTCCAGTGATGGGTCCCCTCTATATCAACCCTCTATATCTCCAGTGATGGGTCCCCTCTATATCAACCCTCTATATCAACCCTCTACATCTCCAGTGATGGGTCCCCTCTATATCAACCCTCTACATCTCCAGTGATGGGTCCCCTCTATATCAACCCTCTACATCTCCAGTGATGGGTCCCCTCTATATCAACCCTCTATATCAACCCTCTACATCTCCAGTGATGGGTCCCCTCTATATCAACCCTCTACATCTCCAGTGATGGGTCCCCTCTATATCAACCCTCTATATCTCCAGTGATGGGTCCCCTATATCAACCCTATATGATGGGTCCCTCTATATCAACCCTCTACATCTCCAGTGATGGGTCCCCTCTATATCAACCCTCTAACCCTACCAGTGATGGGTCCCCTCTATATCAACCCTCTACATCTCCAGTGATGGGTCCCATCTATATCAACCCTATATCTATATCTCCAGTGATGGGTCCGATCTATATCCCTCTATATCTCTATATCAGTGATGGGTCCCCTCTATATCAACCCAACCCTCTACATCTCCAGTGATGGGTCCCCTCTATATCAACCCTATATCAACCTATATCTCCAGTGATGGGTCCCCTCTATATCAACCCTCTACATCTCCAGTGATGGGTCCCTCTATATCAACCCTCTACATCTCCAGTGATGGGTCCCTCTATATCTATATCAACCCTCTATATCAACCCTCTACATCTCCAGTGATGGGTCCCCTCTATATCAACCCTCTATATCAACCCTCTACATCTCCAGTGATGGGTCCCCTCTATATCAACCCTCTACATCTCCAGTGATGGGTCCCCTCTATATCAACCCTCTATATCTCCAGTGATGGGTCCCCTCTATATCAACCCTCTATATCTCCAGTGATGGGTCCCCTCTATATCAACCCTCTACAGCTCCAGTGATGGGTCCCCTCTATATCAACCCTCTATATCAACCCTCTACATCTCCAGTGATGGGTCCCTCTATATCAACCCTCTAATCCCAGTGATGGGTCTCTCAACCCTCTACATCTCCAGTGATGGGTCCCCTCTATATCAACCCTCTACATCTCCAGTGATGGGTCCCTCTATATCAACCCTCTACATCTCCAGTGATGGGTCCCTATATCAATCCTCTATATCTAACCCTCTATATCTCCAGTGATGGGTCCCCTCTATATCAACCCTCTATATCTCCAGTGATGGGTCCAATCTCTATATCAACCTCTATATCTCCAGTGATGGGTCCCCTCTATATCAACCCTCTACATCTCCAGTGATGGGTCCCCTCTATATCAACCCTCTATATCATCTCAACCCTCTATATCTCCAGTGATGGGTCCCCTCTATATCAACCCTCTATATCTCCAGTGATGGGTCCCCTCTATATCAACCCTCTATCTCTATATCCAGTGATGGGTCCCCTCTATATAACCCTCTATATCAACCCTCTATATCTCCAGTGATGGGTCCCTCTATATCAACCAACCTCTATATCTCCAGTGATGGGTCCCCTCTATATAACCCTCTATATCTCCAGTGATGGGTCCCCTCTATATCCCCTCTACATCTCCAGTGATGGGTCCCCTCTATATCCCCTCTATATCAACCCTCTATATCTCCAGTGATGGGTCCCTCTATCAGCCCTCTATCTCCAGTGATGGGTCCCCTCTATATCAACCCTCTATATCAACCCTCTATATCTCCAGTGATGGGTCCCCTCTATCCCCTCTATATCAACCCTCTATATCATCTCCAGTGATGGGTCCCTCTATATCAACCCTCTATATCAACCCTCTACATCTCCAGTGATGGTCCCTCTATATCAACCCTCTACATCTCCAGTGATGGGTCCCTCTATATCAACCCTCTATATCTCCAGTGATGGGTCCCCTCTATATCAACCCTCTATATCTCCAGTGATGGGTCCCTCTATATCAACCCTCTATATCAACCCTCTATATCTCCAGTGATGGGTCCCCTCTATATCAACCCTCTATATCTCCAGTGACCCTCTATATCAACCCTCTACATCTCCAGTGATGGGTCCATCTATATCAACCCTCTATATCAACCCTCTACATCTCCAGTGATGGGTCCCCTCTATATCAACCCTCTATATCTCCAGTGATGGGTCCCTCTATATCAACCCTCTACCCTCTATATCTCCAGTGATGGGTCCCTCTATATCAACCCTCTACATCTCCAGTGATGGGTCCCCTCTATATCAACCCTCTATATCAACCCTCTATATCTCCAGTGATGGGTCCCCTCTATATCAACCCTCTACATCTCCAGTGATGGGTCCCCTCTATATCAACCCTCTATATCTCCAGTGATGGGTCCCCTCTATATCAACCCTCTATATCTCCAGTGATGGGTCCCCTCTATATCAACCCTCTATATCAACCCTCTATATCTCCAGTGATGGGTCCCTCTATATCAACCCTCTATATCTCCAGTGATGGGTCCCCTCTATATCAACCCTCTACATCTCCAGTGATGGGTCCCCTCTATATCAACCCTCTATATCAACCCTCTATATCTCCAGTGATGGGTCCCTCTATATCAACCCTCTATATCAACCCTCTACATCTCCAGTGATGGGTCCCCTCTATATCAACCCTCTACATCTCCAGTGATGGGTCCCCTCTATATCAACCCTCTATATCTACCCTCTACATCTCCAGTGATGGGTCCCCTCTATATCAACCCTCTACATCTCCAGTGATGGGTCCCCTCTATATCAACCCTCTATATCTCCAGTGATGGGTCCCCTCTATATCAACCCTCTATATCTCCAGTGATGGGTCCCCTCTATATCAACCCTCTATATCTCCAGTGATGGGTCCCCTCTATATCAACCCTCTATATCTCCAGTGATGGGTCCCATCTATATCAACCCTCTATATCAACCCTCTACATCTCCAGTGATGGGTCCCATCTATATCAACCCTCTATATCAACCCTCTACATCTCCAGTGATGGGTCCCCTCTATATCAACCCTCTACATCTCCAGTGATGGGTCCCATCTATATCAACCCTCTATATCAACCCTCTATATCTCCAGTGATGGGTCCCCTCTATATCAACCCTCTATATCTCCAGTGATGGGTCCCTCTATATCAACCCTCTACATCTCCAGTGATGGGTCCAATCTATATCAACCCTCTATATCAACCCTCTATATCTCCAGTGATGGGTCACCTCTATATCAACCCTCTACATCAACCCTCTACATCTCCAGTGAGTGGTCTGCTCTAAATCAACCCTCTACATCTCCAGTGATGGGTCCAATCTATATCAACCCTCTATATCAACCCTCTATATCAACCCTCTATATCTCCAGTGATGGGTCACCTCTATATAACCCTCTATATCAACCCTCTATATCTCCAGTGATGGGTCCAATCTATATCAACCCTCTATATCAACCCTCTAAATCAACCCTCTACATCTCCAGTGATGGGTCCCTCTATATCAACCCTCTACATCTCCAGTGATGGGTCCCATCTATATCAACCCTCTATATCAACCCTCTACATCTCCAGTGATGGGTCCCCTCTATATCAACCCTCTACATCTCCAGTGATGGGTCCCCTCTATATAACCCTCTACATCTCCAGTGATGGGTCCAATCTATATCAACCCTCTATATCAACCCTCTAAATCAACCCTCTATATCTCCAGTGATGGGTCCCCTCTATATAACCCTCTATATCAACCCGCTATATCTCCAGTGATGGGTCCAATCTATATCAACCCTCTATATCAACCCTCTAAATCAACCCTCTACATCTCCAGTGATGGGTCCCCTCTATATCAACCCTCTATATCAGTGATGGGTCCCTATATCAACCTCTATATCAACCCTCTACATCTCCAGTGATGGTCCCCTATATATAACCCTCTATATCTCCAGTGATGGGTCCCTCTATATCAACCCTCTATATCAACCCTCTAAATCAACCTCTATATCTCCAGTGATGGGTCCCCTCTATATAACCCTCTATATCAACCCTCTATATCTCCAGTGATGGGTCCAATCTATATCAACCCTCTATATCAACCCTCTAAATCAACCCTCTACATCTCCAGTGATGGGTCCCCTCTATATAACCCTCTATATCTCCAGTGATGGGTCCCCTCTATATAACCCTCTATATCTCAGTGATGGGTCCCCTCTATATCAACCCTCTATATCAACCCTGTAAATCAACCCTCTATATCTCCAGTGATGGGTCCCTCTATATAACCCTCTATATCAACCCTCTATATCTCCAGTGATGGGTCAATCTATATCAACCCTCTATATCAACCCTCTAAATCAACCCTCTACATCTCCAGTGATGGGTCCCTCTATATCAACCCTCTACATCAACCCTCTACATCTCCAGTGAGTGGTCTGCTCTAAATCAACCCTCTACATCTCCAGTGATGGGTCCAATCTATATCAACCCTCTATATCAACCCTCTATATCTCCAGTGATGGGTCCCCTCTATATAACCCTCTATATCAACCCTCTATATCTCCAGTGATGGGTCCAATCTATATCAACCCTCTATATCAACCCTCTAAATCAACCCTCTACATCTCCAGTGATGGGTCCCTCTATATAACCCTCTAATCAACCTCTATATCTCCAGTGATGGGTCCAATCTATATCAACCCTCTATATCAACCCTCTAAATCAACCCTCTATATCTCCAGTGATGGGTCCCTCTATATAACCCTCTATATCTCCAGTGATGGGTCCCTCTATATAACCCTCTACATCTCCAGTGATGGGTCCAATCTATATCAACCCTCTATATCAACCCTCTAAATCAACCCTCTATATCTCCAGTGATGGGTCCCTCTATATAACCCTCTATATCAACCCTCTATATCTCCAGTGATGGGTCCAATCTATATCAACCCTCTATATCAACCCTCTAAATCAACCCTCTACATCTCCAGTGATGGGTCCCTCTATATAACCCTCTATATCTCCAGTGATGGGTCCCCTCTATATCAACCCTAATCTATATCAATGGGTCCCTCTATATCAACCCTCTATATCTCCAGTGATGGGTCCCCTCTATATCAACCCTCTACATCTCCAGTGATGGGTCCCCTCTATATAACCCTCTATATCTCCAGTGATGGGTCCCTCTATATCAACCCTCTATATCTCCAGTGATGGGTCCCCTCTATATCAACCCTCTACATCTCCAGTGATGGGTCCCCTCTATATAACCCTCTATATCTCCAGTGATGGGTCCCTATATAACCCTCTACATCTCCAGTGATGGGTCCCTCTATATCAACCCTCTACATCTCCAGTGATGGGTCCCTCTATATCAACCCTCTATATCAACCCTCTCTATCATCTCTCAGTGATGGGTCACCTCTATATCAACCCTCTACATCAACCCTCTACATCTCCAGTGAGTGGTCTGCTCTAAATCAACCCTCTACATCTCCAGTGATGGGTCCAATCTATATCAACCCTCTATATCAACCCTCTATATCAACCCTCTATATCTCCAGTGATGGGTCACCTCTATATAACCCTCTATATCAACCCTCTATATCTCCAGTGATGGGTCCAATCTATATCAACCCTCTATATCAACCCTCTAAATCAACCCTCTACATCTCCAGTGATGGGTCCCATCTATATCAACCCTCTATATCAACCCTCTACATCTCCAGTGATGGGTCCCCTCTATATCAACCCTCTACATCTCCAGTGATGGGTCCCCTCTATATAACCCTCTACATCTCCAGTGATGGGTCCAATCTATATCAACCCTCTATATCAACCCTCTAAATCAACCCTCTATATCTCCAGTGATGGGTCACCTCTATATAACCCTCTATATCAACCCGCTATATCTCCAGTGATGGGTCCAATCTATATCAACCCTCTATATCAACCCTCTAAATCAACCCTCTACATCTCCAGTGATGGGTCCCCTCTATATCAACCCTCTATATCAACCCTCTACATCAACCCTCTATATCTCCAGTGATGGGTCCCCTATATATAACCCTCTATATCTCCAGTGATGGGTCCCCTCTATATCAACCCTCTATATCAACCCTCTAAATCAACCCTCTATATCTCCAGTGATGGGTCCCCTCTATATAACCCTCTATATCAACCCTCTATATCTCCAGTGATGGGTCCAATCTATATCAACCCTCTATATCAACCCTCTAAATCAACCCTCTACATCTCCAGTGATGGGTCCCCTCTATATAACCCTCTATATCTCCAGTGATGGGTCCCCTCTATATAACCCTCTATATCTCCAGTGATGGGTCCCCTCTATATCAACCCTCTATATCAACCCTCTAAATCAACCCTCTATATCTCCAGTGATGGGTCCCCTCTATATAACCCTCTATATCAACCCTCTATATCTCCAGTGATGGGTCCAATCTATATCAACCCTCTATATCAACCCTCTAAATCAACCCTCTACATCTCCAGTGATGGGTCACCTCTATATCAACCCTCTACATCAACCCTCTACATCTCCAGTGAGTGGTCTGCTCTAAATCAACCCTCTACATCTCCAGTGATGGGTCCAATCTATATCAACCCTCTATATCAACCCTCTATATCTCCAGTGATGGGTCCCCTCTATATAACCCTCTATATCAACCCTCTATATCTCCAGTGATGGGTCCAATCTATATCAACCCTCTATATCAACCCTCTAAATCAACCCTCTACATCTCCAGTGATGGGTCCCCTCTATATCAACCCTCTATATCTCCAGTGATGGGTCCAATCTATATCAACCCTCTATATCAACCCTCTAAATCAACCCTCTACATCTCCAGTGATGGGTCCAATCTATATCAACCCTCTATATCAACCCTCTAAATCAACCCTCTACATCTCCAGTGATGGGTCCCCTCTATATAACCCTCTACATCTCCAGTGATGGGTCCAATCTATATCAACCCTCTATATCAACCCTCTAAATCAACCCTCTATATCTCCAGTGATGGGTCCCCTCTATATAACCCTCTATATCAACCCTCTATATCTCCAGTGATGGGTCCAATCTATATCAACCCTCTATATCAACCCTCTAAATCAACCCTCTACATCTCCAGTGATGGGTCCCCTCTATATAACCCTCTATATCTCCAGTGATGGGTCCCCTCTATATCAACCCTCTATATCAACCCTCTACATCAACCCTCTATATCTCCAGTGATGGGTCCCCTCTATATAACCCTCTATATCTCCAGTGAAGGGTCCCCTCTATATCAACCCTCTATATCAACCCTCTACATCAACCCTCTATATCTCCAGTGATGGGTCCCCTCTATATAACCCTCTATATCTCCAGTGATGGGTCCCCTCTATATCAACCCTCTACATCTCCAGTGATGGGTCCCCTCTATATAAACCCTCTACATCTCCAGTGATGGGTCCCCTCTATATAACCCTCTATATCTCCAGTGATGGGTCCCCTCTATATAACCCTCTACATCTCCAGTGATGGTTCCCCTCTATATCAACCCTCTATATCTCCAGTGATGGGTTCCCTCTATATCAACCCTCTATATCAACCCTCTATATCTCCAGTGAGTGGTCTGCTCTAAATCAACCCTCTATATCTCCAGTGATGGGTCCCCTCTATATAATCTATATCAACCCTCTATATCAACCCTCTAAATCAACCCTCTATATCTCCAGTGATGGGTCCCCTCTATATCAACCCTCTATATCTCCAGTGATGGGTCCCCTCTATATCAACCCTCTATATCAACCCTCTATATCTCCAGTGAGTGGTCTGCTCTAAATCAACCCTCTATATCTCCAGTGATGGGTCCAATCTATATCAACCCTCTATATCAACCCTCTAAATCAACCCTCTATATCTCCAGTGATGGGTCCCCTCTATATCAACCCTCTATATCTCCAGTGATGGGTCCCCTCTATATAACCCTCTACATCTCCAGTGATGGGTCCCCTCTATATAAACCCTCTACATCTCCAGTGATGGGTCCCCTCTATATAACCCTCTATATATCCAGTGATGGGTCCCCTCTATATCAACCCTCTATATATCCAGTGATGGGTCCCCTCTATATCAACCCTCTATATCTCCAGCGATGGGTCCCCTCTATATCAACCCCTCTATATAACCTTCTATATCTCCAGTGATGGGTCCCCTCTATATAACCCTCTATATATCCAGTGATGGGTCCCCTCTATATCAACCCTCTATATCAACCCTCTACATCTCCAGTGATGGGTCCCCTCTATATCAACCCTCTATATCAACCCTCTATATATCCAGTGATGGGTCCCCTCTATATCAACCCTCTATATCTCCAGCGATGGGTCCCCTCTATATCAACCCCTCTATATAACCCTCTATATCTCCAGTGATGGGTCCCCTCTATATCAACCCTCTATATCTCCAGTGATGGGTCCCCTCTATATGAGGGTCAGTATCTGATCCACCTCTACGCAGACGACACCATTCTGTATACTTCTGGCCCTTCTTTGGACACTGTGTTAACAACCCTCCAGGCAAGCTTCAATGCCATACAACTCTCCTTCCGTGGCCTCCAATTGCTCTTAAATACAAGTAAAACTAAATGCATGCTCTTCAACCGATCGCTACCTGCACCTACCCGCCTGCCCAACATCACTACTCTGGACGGCTCTGACTTAGAATACGTGGACAACTACAAACACTTAGGTGTCTGGTTAGACAGTAAACTCTCCTTCCAGACCCATATCAAACATCTCCAATCCAAAGTTAAATCTAGAATTGGCTTCCTATTTCGCAACAGCATCCTTCACTCATGCTGCCAAACATACCCTTGTAAAAATGACCATCCTACCAATCCTCAACTTTGGCGATGTCATTTACAAAATAGCCTCCAATACCCTACTCAACAAATTGGATGCAGTCTATCACAGTGCAATCCGTTTTGTCACCAAAGCCCCATATACTACCCACCATTGCGACCTGTACGCTCTCGTTGGCTGGCCCTCGCTTCATACTCGTCGCCAAACCCACTGGCTCCATGTCATCTACAAGACCCTGCTTGGTAAAGTCCCCCCTTATCTCAGCTCGCTGGTCACCATAGCATCTCCCACCTGTAGCACACTCTCCAGCAGGTATATCTCTCTAGTCACCCCCAAAACCAATTCTTTCTTTGGCCGCCTCTCCTTCCAGTTCTCTGCTGCCTGGAACGAACTACAAAAATCGCTGAAACTGGAAACACTTATCTCCCTCACTAGCTTTAAGCACCAACTGTCAGAGCAGCTCACAGATTACTGCACCTGTACATAGCCCACCTATAATTTAGCCCAAACAACTACCTCTTTCCCAACTGTATTTAATTAATTAATTTATTTTGCTCCTTTGCACCCCATTATTTTTATTTCTACTTTGCACATTCTTCCATTGCAAAACTACCATTCCAGTGTTTTACTTGCTATATTGTATTTACTTTGCCACCATGGCCTTTTTTGCCTTTACCTCCCTTCTCACCTCATTTGCTCACATTGTATAAAGACTTGTTTATTCTCTATTATTGACTGTATGTTTGTTTTACTCCATGTGTAACTCTGTGTCGTTGTATCTGTCGAACTGCTTTGCTTTATCTTGGCCAGGTCGCAATTGTAAATGAGAACTTGTTCTCAACTAGCCTACCTGGTGAAATAAAAAAATAAAAAAATAAAATAAAATATCAACTCTCTACATCTCCAATGATGGGTCCCCTCTATATCAACCCTCTATATTTTATATTTTTTGATTTTTTTATTTAACCTTTATTTAACCAGGTAGGCTAGTTGAGAACAAGTTCTCATTTGCAACTGCGACCTGGCCAAGATAAAGCAAAGCAGTTTGACACATACAACAACACAGAGTTACACATGGAATAAACAAACATACAATCAATAATACAGTAGAAAACTCTGCAAAAAGCATGTGCAAATGAGGTAGGATAGGAGAAGTAAGACAATATATTGGCCATTATGGCAAAGTAATTACAATATCGCAATTAAACACTGGAATGGTAGGGTGTACAGAAGATGAATGTCCAAGTAGAGATTCTGAGGTGCAAAGGAGCAAGATAAGTAAATACAGTACGGGGACGAGGTAGATTGGATGGGCTGTTTACAGATGGGCTATGTACAGGTGCAGTGATAGTGATCCCTGAACTGCTTTGACAGCTGGTGCTTAATTAAAGCTAGTGAGGGAGGTAAGAGTCTCCACCTTCAGAGATTTTTGCAGTTCGTTCCAGTCATTGGCAGCAGAGAACTGGAAGGAGAGGCGGCCAAAGGGGGAATTGGCTTTGGGGGTGACCAGTGAGATATACCTGCTGGAGCGCGTGCTACGGGTGGGTGCTGCTATGGTGACCAGTGAGCTGAGATAAGGCGGGGCTTTGCCAAGCAGAGACTTGTAGATGACCTGTAGCCAGTGGGTGTAACGGTTCTCTTGTGGTGAAGGAGAGTCGGACCAAAATGCAGCGTGTAGATTGCGATCCATAATTTAATAAACATGAATCTAAATACAAACACTACAAAAAACAATAAACGTAACGAAAACCGAAACAGCCTATACTTGTGTACACTAACACATAGACAGGAACAAGGACACTAAGGACAATCACCCACCACAAACGCAAAGAATATGGCTGCCTAAATATGGTTCCCAATCAGAGACAACGATAAACACCTGCCTCTGATTGAGAACCACTCCAGACAGCCATAGACTTTGCTAGATCACCCCACTAGCTACAATCCCAATATATACACACCACATACAAAAACCCATGCCACACCCTGGCCTGACCCAATACATGAAGATTAACACAAAATACTTCGACCAGGGCGTGACAGAACCCCCCTAAGGTGCGGACTCCCGAACGCACCTCAAAACAATAGGGAGGGTCCGGGTGGGCGTCTGTCCATGGTGGCGGCTCCGGTGCGGGACGTGGACCCCACTCAGTCAATGTCTTAGTCCCCTCTCCTTGCGTCCCTGGATAGTCCACCCTCCCCGCCGACCATGGCCTAGTAGTCCTCACCCAGAACCCCACTGGACTGAGGAGCAGATCGGGACTGAAGGGCAGCTCGGGACTGAGGCAACTCGGGACTGAGGGAAAGCTCGGGAGTGAGAGAAAGCTTGGGAGTGAGAGAAAGCTCAGGAGTGAGAGGAAGCTCAGGAGTGAGAGGAAGCTCAGGAGTGAGAGGAAGCTCAGGCAGGTAGATAGATCTACCAGATCCTGGCTGACTGGCGGATCTGGCGGATCCTGGCTGACTGGCGGATCCTGGCCGACTGGCAGATCCTGGCCGACTGGCAGATCCTGGCCGACTGGCAGATCCCGGCTGACTGGCGGATCTGGAAGAGTCCGGTTGACTGGCAGATCTGGAAGTGTCTGGTTGACTGGCAGATCTGGAAGAGTCTGGTCGACTGGCGGATCCTGGCAGACTGAAAGATCTGGCTGCTCCATGCTGACTGGCGGCTCTGGCTGCTCCACGCTGACTGGCGGCTCTGGCTGCTCCATGTAGGCTGACAGCTCTGGCGGCTTCTTACAGACTAGCAGCTCTGGCGGCTCCATGCAGACTGGCAGCTCCTTGCAGACTGACAGCTCCTTGCAGACTGACAGCTCCTTGCAGACTGGCGGCTCCTTGCAGACTGGCGGCTCCTTGCAGACTGGCAGCTCCTTGCAGACTGGCAGCTCTGGCTGCTTCATGCAGACTGACAGCTCTGGCTGCTTCATGCAGACTGACAGCTCTGGCTGCTCCATGCAGACTGACATCTCTGGCTGCTCCATGCAGACTGACATCTCTGGCTGCTCCATGCAGACTGACAGCTCTGGCTGCTCCATGCAGGCTGGCAGCTCTGGCTGCTC
Source organism: Oncorhynchus keta (assembly GCF_023373465.1). NCBI lineage: Eukaryota > Metazoa > Chordata > Actinopteri > Salmoniformes > Salmonidae > Oncorhynchus > Oncorhynchus keta. The sequence goes on along the minus strand of NW_026279256.1, from coordinate 9,096 downwards.
CATGCAGGCTGGCAGCTCTGGCTGCGCTGAACAGACGGGAGACTCCGGCAGCGCAGGAGAGGAGAAAGGCTCCGACAGCGATGAAGAGGCGGGAGACTCCGACAGCGCAGGAGAGGCGAGGCGCACTGTAGGCCTGATGCGTGGTGCTGGCACTGGTGGTACTGAACCGAGGACACGCACAGGAAGCCTGGTGCGGGGAGCTGCTACCGGAGGGCTGGGGTGTGAAGGTGGTACTGGATAGACCGGACCGTGCAGGCGCACTGGAGCTCTTGAGCACCGAGCCTGCCCAACCTTACCTGGTTGAATACTCTCGGTCGCCCTGCCAGTGCGGCGAGGTGGAATAGCCCGCACTGGGCTATGCAGGCGAACCGGAGACACCGAGCGCAAGGCTGGTGCCATGTAAGCCGGCCCAAGGAGACGCACTGGTGACCAGATGCGTAGAGCCGGCTTCATGGCATTTGGCACAACGCTCAATCTAGCCCGGCCGATACGCGGAGCTGGAATATACCGCATCGGAATATGCACCCGCAATGGGGACACCGTGCACACCACTGCATAACACGGTGCCTGCCCGGTCTCTCGCCCCCCAGTAACCACAGGAAGTTAGCGTAGGTCTCCTACCAAGTGTAGCCCTACTCCCTGTGAGCCACTCCCCCAAGACATTTTTGGGGCTGACTCTCGGGCTTCCATCCGCTACGCCGTGCTGCCTCCTCATACCTGCGCCTCTCAGCTTTCTTCGCCTCCAGTTCTTCCTTGGGGCGGCGATATTCTCCAGGCTGAGCCCAGGGTCCTTTACCGTCCAGTTCCTCCTCCCATGTCCATTTCTCCAGGTAGTGCAGCCTCTCCCACTGCAGCTGCTGCTGCTCCTGCTGCTGCTGCCTCTGTTGCCTCTCCTGTGGCTCCTGCCTGTTGACACGCTGCTTGGTCCGTTTGTGGTGGGTGATTCTGTAACGGTTCTCTTGTGGTGAAGGAGAGTCGGACCAAAATGCAGCGTGTAGATTGCGATCCATAATTTAATAAACAAATGTAACACGAATCTAAATACAAACACTACAAAAAACAATTAACGTAACAAAAACCGAAACAGCCTATACTTGTGTACACTAACACATAGACAGGAACAAGGACACTAAGGACAATCACCCACCACAAACGCAAAGAATATGGCTGCCTAAATATGGTTCCCAATCAGAGACAACGATAAACACCTGCCTCTGATTGAGAACCACTCCAGACAGTCATAGACTTTGCTAGATCACCCCACTAGCTACAATCCCAATATATACACACCACATACAAAAACCCATGCCACACCCTGGCCTGCCCCAATACATGAAGATAAACACAAAATACTTCGACCAGGGCGTGACAGTGGGTTTGGCGACAAGTATGAAGCGAGGGCCAGCCAACGAGAGAATACAGGTCGCAGTGGTGGGTAGTGTATGGGGCTTTGGTGACAAAACAGATGGCACTGTGATAGACTGCATCCCATGTGTTGAGTAGAGTGTTGGAGGCTATTTTATAGATGACATCACCGAAGTCGAGGATCGGTAGGATGGTCAGTTTTACGAGAGTATTTTTGGCAGCATGAGTAAAGGATGCTTTGTTGCGAAATAGGAAGCCGATTCTAGACATAATTTTGAATTGGAGATGCTTAATGTGAGTCTGGAAGGAGAGTTTAAAGTCTAACCAGACACCTAGGTATTTGTAGTTGTCCACATATTCTCAAGTCAGAGGCGTCAAGAGTAGTGATGCTGGACGGGCGGGCAGGTGCAGGCAGTGATCGATTAAATAGCATGCATTTAGTTTTACTTGCATAAAAGAGCAGTTGGAGGCCACGGAGGGAGAGTTGAGCTTCAATGTATGTGACAAATAAAATGTGATTTGTATGGCATTGAAGATCGTCTGGAGGTTAGTTAACACAGTGTCCAAAGAGGGGCCAGAAGTATACAGAATGGATGTCATCTGCGTAGAGGTGGATCAGAGAATCACCAGCAGCAAAAGCGACATCATTGTTGTTTCCAGAGAAGAGAGTCAGCCCGAGAATTGAATTGAATATAATTTCATATACTGTATTATATTATACTGTAGCTAGTCTGACGTTGGATTGTAGCATACTGTAATATGGTACACTGTATTATATTATATTGTAGCTAGCCTGTCATTGGTCTGTGTATTATATAGCATACTGTATTATATTATACTGTATTGTTTTATGTTCTAGATAGCCTGCCATTTTTCTGTATATTATATAGCATAATGTATTATGTTATACTGTATTATATTATACTGTAGTTATCCTGTCATTATGTAATATGTTATACTGTATTATATTATACTGTAGTTATCCTGTCATTATGTAATATGTTATACTGTATTATATTATACTGTAGTTATCCTGTCATTATGTAATATGTTATACTGTATTATATTATACTGTAGTTATCCTGTCATTATGTAATATGGTATACTCTATTATATTATACTCTATTATATTATACTCTATTATATTATACTCTATTATATTATACTGTAGTTATCCTGTCATTATGTAATATGGTATACTGTATTATATTATACTGTATTATATTATACTGTAGTTATCCTGTCATTATGTAATATGGTATACTGTATTATATTATACTGTATTATATTATACTGTAGTTACCCTGTCATTGGTCTTTATGTAATATGGTATACTGTATTATATTATACTGTAGTTACCCTGTCATTGGTCTTTATGTAATATGGTATACTGTATTATATTATACTGTAGTTATCCTGTCATTGTGTAATATGGTATACTGTATTATATTATACTGATGTTATCCTGTCATTGGTCTTTATGTAATATGGTATACTGTATTATATTATACTGTAGTTATCCTGTCATTGTGTAATATGGTATACTGTATTATATTATACTGATGTTATCCTGTCATTGGTCTTTATGTAATATGGTATACTGTATTATATTATACTGTATTATATTATACTGTAGTTACCCTGTCATTGGTCTTTATGTAATATGGTATACTGTATTATATTATACTGTATTATATTATACTGATGTTATCCTGTCATTGGTCTTTATGTAATATGGTATACTGTATTATATTATACTGTATTATATTATACTGTAGTTACCCTGTCATTGGTCTTTATGTAATATGGTATACTGTATTATATTATACTGATGTTATCCTGTCATTGGTCTTTATGTAATATGGTATACTGTATTATATTATACTGTAGTTATCCTGTCATTGTGTAATATGGTATACTGTATTATATTATACTGATGTTATCCTGTCATTGGTCTTTATGTAATATGGTATACTGTATTATATTATACTGTATTATATTATACTGTAGTTACCCTGTCATTGGTCTTTATGTAATATGGTACACTGTATTATATTATACTGTATTATATTATACTGATGTTATCCTGTCATTGGTCTTTATGTAATATGGTATACTGTATTATATTATACTGTATTATATTATACTGTAGTTACCCTGTCATTGGTCTTTATGTAATATGGTATACTGTATTATATTATACTGTATTATATTATACTGTAGTTACCCTGTCATTGGTCTTTATGTAATATGGTATACTGTATTATATTATACTGTATTATATTATACCCTGTAGTGTAGTTACCCTGTCATTATGTAATATGTCTTTACCCTATTATGTAATATGGTATACTGTATTATATTATACTGTAGTTATCCTGTCATTATGTAATATGATATATTATACTGTATTATATTATACTGTATTATATTATACTGTAGTTACCCTGTCATTATGTAATATGGTATACTGTATTATATTATACTGTAGTTACCCTGTCATTATGTAATATGGTATACTGTATTATATTATACTGATGTTATCCTGTCATTGGTCTTTATGTAATATGGTATACTGTATTATATTATACTGTAGTTACCCTGTCATTATGTAATATGGTATACTGTATTATATTATACTGTAGTTACCCTGTCATTATGTAATATGGTATACTGTATTATATTATACTGTATTATAGTATACTGTATTATATTATACTGTAGTTACCCTGTCATTATGTAATATGGTATACTGTATTATATTATACTGTATTATAGTATACTGTATTATATTATACTGTAGTTACCCTGTCATTATGTAATATGGTATACTGTATTATATTATACTGTAGTTACCCTGTCATTGGTCTTTATGTAATATGGTATACTGTATTATATTATACTGTAGTTATCCTGTCATTGTGTAATATGGTATACTGTATTATATTATACTGATGTTATCCTGTCATTGGTCTTTATGTAATATGGTATACTGTATTATATTATACTGTAGTTATCCTGTCATTGTGTAATATGGTATACTGTATTATATTATACTGATGTTATCCTGTCATTGGTCTTTATGTAATATGGTATACTGTATTATATTATACTGTATTATATTATACTGTAGTTACCCTGTCATTGGTCTTTATGTAATATGGTATACTGTATTATATTATACTGTATTATATTATACTGATGTTATCCTGTCATTGGTCTTTATGTAATATGGTATACTGTATTATATTATACTGTATTATATTATACTGTAGTTACCCTGTCATTGGTCTTTATGTAATATGGTATACTGTATTATATTATACTGATGTTATCCTGTCATTGGTCTTTATGTAATATGGTATACTGTATTATATTATACTGTAGTTATCCTGTCATTGTGTAATATGGTATACTGTATTATATTATACTGATGTTATCCTGTCATTGGTCTTTACGTAATATGGTATACTGTATTATATTATACTGTATTATATTATACTGTAGTTACCCTGTCATTGGTCTTTATGTAATATGGTACACTGTATTATATTATACTGTATTATATTATACTGATGTTATCCTGTCATTGGTCTTTATGTAATATGGTATACTGTATTATATTATACTGTATTATATTATACTGTAGTTACCCTGTCATTGGTCTTTATGTAATATGGTATACTGTATTATATTATACTGTATTATATTATACTGTAGTTACCCTGTCATTGGTCTTTATGTAATATGGTATACTGTATTATATTATACTGTATTATATTATACTGTAGTTACCCTGTCATTGGTCTTTATGTAATATGGTATACTGTATTATATTATACTGTAGTTACCCTGTCATTATGTAATATGATATACTGTATTATATTATACTGTAGTTACCCTGTCATTATGTAATATGGTATACTGTATTATATTATACTGTAGTTATCCTGTCATTATGTAATATGGTATACTGTATTATATTATACTGTAGTTACCATGTCATTATGTAATATGGTATACTGTATTATATTATACTGTAGTTACCCTGTCATTATGTAATATGGTATACTGTATTATATTATACTGTAGTTACCCTGTCATTATGTAATATGGTATACTGTATTATATTATACTGATGTTATCCTGTCATTGGTCTTTATGTAATATGGTATACTGTATTATATTATACTGTAGTTACCCTGTCATTATGTAATATGGTATACTGTATTATATTATACTGTAGTTATCCTGTCATTATGTAATATGGTATACTGTATTATATTATACTGTAGTTATCCTGTCATTATGTAATATGGTATACTGTATTATATTATACTGTATTATAGTATACTGTATTATATTATACTGTAGTTACCCTGTCATTATGTAATATGGTATACTGTATTATATTATACTGTAGTTACCCTGTCATTGGTCTTTATGTAATATGGTATACTGTATTATATTATACTGTAGTTATCCTGTCATTGTGTAATATGGTATACTGTATTATATTATACTGATGTTATCCTGTCATTGGTCTTTATGTAATATGGTATACTGTATTATATTATACTGTAGTTATCCTGTCATTGTGTAATATGGTATACTGTATTATATTATACTGATGTTATCCTGTCATTGGTCTTTATGTAATATGGTATACTGTATTATATTATACTGTATTATATTATACTGTAGTTACCCTGTCATTGGTCTTTATGTAATATGGTATACTGTATTATATTATACTGTATTATATTATACTGATGTTATCCTGTCATTGGTCTTTATGTAATATGGTATACTGTATTATATTATACTGTATTATATTATACTGTAGTTACCCTGTCATTGGTCTTTATGTAATATGGTATACTGTATTATATTATACTGATGTTATCCTGTCATTGGTCTTTATGTAATATGGTATACTGTATTATATTATACTGTAGTTATCCTGTCATTGTGTAATATGGTATACTGTATTATATTATACTGATGTTATCCTGTCATTGGTCTTTACGTAATATGGTATACTGTATTATATTATACTGTATTATATTATACTGTAGTTACCCTTTCATTGGTCTTTATGTAATATGGTACACTGTATTATATTATACTGTATTATATTATACTGATGTTATCCTGTCATTGGTCTTTATGTAATATGGTATACTGTATTATATTATACTGTATTATATTATACTGTAGTTACCCTGTCATTGGTCTTTATGTAATATGGTATACTGTATTATATTATACTGTATGATATTATACTGTAGTTACCCTGTCATTGGTCTTTATGTAATATGGTATACTGTATTATATTATACTGTATTATATTATACTGTAGTTACCCTGTCATTGGTCTTTATGTAATATGGTATACTGTATTATATTATACTGTAGTTACCCTGTCATTATGTAATATGGTATACTGTATTATATTATACTGTAGTTACCCTGTCATTATGTAATATGGTATACTGTATTATATTATACTGTAGTTATCCTGTCATTATGTAATATGGTATACTGTATTATATTATACTGTAGTTACCCTGTCATTATGTAATATGGTATACTGTATTATATTATACTGTAGTTACCCTGTCATTATGTAATATGGTATACTGTATTATATTATACTGTAGTTACCCTGTCATTATGTAATATGGTATACTGTATTATATTATACTGATGTTATCCTGTCATTGGTCTTTATGTAATTTGGTATACTGTATTATATTATACTGTATTATAGTATACTGTATTATATTATACTGTAGTTACCCTGTCATTATGTAATATGGTATACTGTATTATATTATACTGTATTATATTATACTGTAGTTACCCTGTCATTATGTAATATGGTATACTGTATTATATTATACTGTAGTTATCCTGTCATTATGTAATATGGTATACTGTATTATATTATACTGTAGTTATCCTGTCATTATGTAATATGGTATACTGTATTATATTATACTGTAGTTACCCTGTCATTATGTAATATGGTACACTGTATTATATTATACTCTATTATATTATACTGTAGTTATCCTGTCATTGTGTAATATGGTATACTCTATTATATTATACTCTATTATATTATACTGTAGTTATCCTGTCATTGTGTAATATGGTATACTCTATTATATTATACTCTATTATATTATACTGTAGTTATCCTGTCATTGGTCCTGTCATTGGTCTTTATGTAATATGGTACACTGTATTATATTATACTGTATTATTATTATTTTTTAAATGCTAACCTTTTTCAAGAGCGCACTGGCCAAGATAGGTACCACCAATCCATTACAAAATTGACAGACAAACAACATGAAAAACCACAAGTAATCTAGTAAAAACCATAGAATTCACAAGAGTATAACAAAATCAAAAACAGCAAATGAAAAACATTGACATGTCAGGGAATCAGTCTCAAGATCATTCATCAGTGATTTAAAAATACCAATCAGGACAAGTTCTTCCAGTTTAAAACTGTTTTGTAAGGCGTTCCAAGACAATGGCGCAGAGTACATAAAAGCCCTTTTTTTTACCATATTCAGTTCATAAATGTTGATGAAAATACAAGTGTTATGCATGGAACTTTAGATCAAATTCTCCTTAAACATCTGACAACGTGCAGACTTTCTCCATCAAGACAACACTTATTCATGATTCAGAAGGTCTAAAATCAATGTAAGTCTCATTGAGGGTGAATACATTTTCATTAATTCAGTATAGGACATGCCAACTGTAATATATATCCCAGAGAACACTGAAAAATAGAACAAATAGGCTGTGTTTAGAAAGGTAGCTGTTATGTTAGACTTAAGCACAACTTTTGACATTATCGATCATAACAGAACACAGAGGGTTTTATTTATTAGAAGCCTCTCTAACATAATCCAGGTAGAATCAAGAATTCCCCAGGGCAGCTGTCTAGGCCCCTTACTTTATTCAATCTTTACTAACGACATGCCACTGGCTTTGAGTAAAGCCAAATTTTCCAAATGTTCTTTATCACATGTTCTGAATACAACAGGCTGTGAACCTTACCGTGAAATGCTTACTTGCAAGCCCTTAACTTCTTAAGGTATAGGGGGCGCTTGCGTCCCACTTGGCCAAAAGCCAGGGAAAATGCAGCACGGCAAATTAAAATAAAATGATATAAAAATCTAACTTTCATTAAATCACACATGTAAGATACTAAATTAAAGATCCACTCGTTGTGAATCCAGCCAACATGTCATATTTTAAAAAGGCTTTTCTGCGAAAACATAGGAAGCTATTATCTGATGATAGCACAACAGTAAACAGAGAGAGAGTAGTATATTTCAACCCTGCAGGCACTACACAAAATAAATAAAATATAAAACATGCCTTACCTTTGACGAGCTTCTTTTGTTGGCACTCCAATATGTCCCATAAACATCACAATTGGTCCTTTTGTTCGATTAATTACGTCCATATATATCCAAAATGTCCATTTATTTGGCGCTTTGATCCAGAAAAAAACAGCTTTCAGTTGGCGAAACATCACTACAAAATACTCTCAAAAGTTGCCTGTAAACTTTGCCAAAACATTTCAAACTACTTTTGTAATACAACTTTAGATATTTTTAACGTTAGTAATCGATCAAATTGAAGACGGGTCTATCTGTGTTCAATACAGGAAGACAACAAACCAACGCTACTTTTCAAGTC